>NW_026062113.1:0-304031 GCF_023897955.1 Schistocerca gregaria | reverse complement strand
CACTAGATCGCGTGTTGTGAAAGGAAAGGAGGGGGGAAGGGAAAGGAAAGGAGGGGGGAAGGGAAAGGAAAGGAGGGGGGAAGGGAAAGGAGGGGGGGAAGGGAAAGGAAAGGAGGGGGGGAAGGGAAAGGAAAGGAGGGGGGGAAGGGAAAGGAAAGGAGGGGGGGAAGGGAAAGGAAAGGAGGGGGGGAAGGGAAAGGAAAGGAGGGGGGGAAGGGAAAGGAAAGGAGGGGGGGAAGGGAAAGGAAAGGAGGGGGGGAAGGGAAAGGAAAGGAGGGGGGGAAGGGAAAGGAAAGGAGGGGGGGAAGGGAAAGGAAAGGAGGGGGGGAAGGGAAAGGAAAGGAGGGGGGGAAGGGAAAGGAAAGGAGGGGGGGAAGGGAAAGGAAAGGAGGGGGGGAAGGGAAAGGAAAGGAGGGGGGGAAGGGAAAGGAAAGGAGGGGGGGAAGGGAAAGGAAAGGAGGGGGGGGAAGGGAAAGGAAAGGAGGGGGGGAAGGGAAAGGAAAGGAGGGGGGGAAGGGAAAGGAAAGGAGGGGGGGAAGGGAAAGGAAAGGAGGGGGGGAAGGGAAAGGAAAGGAGGGGGGGAAGGGAAAGGAAAGGAGGGGGGGAAGGGAAAGGAAAGGAGGGGGGGAAGGGAAAGGAAAGGAGGGGGGGGGAAGGGAAAGGAAAGGAGGGGGGGGGAAGGGAAAGGAAAGGAGGGGGGGGGAAGGGAAAGGAAAGGAGGGGGGGGGAAGGGAAAGGAAAGGAGGGGGGGGGAAGGGAAAGGAAAGGAGGGGGGGGAAGGGAAAGGAAAGGAGGGGGGGGAAGGGAAAGGAAAGGAGGGGGGGAAGGGAAAGGAAAGGAGGGGGGGAAGGGAAAGGAAAGGAGGGGGGGAAGGGAAAGGAAAGGAGGGGGGGAAGGGAAAGGAAAGGAGGGGGGGAAGGGAAAGGAAAGGAGGGGGGGAAGGGAAAGGAAAGGAGGGGGGGAAGGGAAAGGAAAGGAGGGGGGGAAGGGAAAGGAAAGGAGGGGGGGGAAGGGAAAGGAAAGGAGGGGGGGAAGGGAAAGGAAAGGAGGGGGGGAAGTGAAAGGAAAGGAGGGGGGGAAGTGAAAGGAAAGGAGGGGGGGAAGTGAAAGGAAAGGAGGGGGGGAAGTGAAAGGAAAGGAGGGGGGGAAGTGAAAGGAAAGGAGGGGGGGAAGTGAAAGGAAAGGAGGGGGGGAAGTGAAAGGAAAGGAGGGGGGGAAGTGAAAGGAAAGGAGGGGGGGAAGTGAAAGGAAAGGAGGGGGGGAAGTGAAAGGAAAGGAGGGGGGGAAGTGAAAGGAAAGGAGGGGGGGAAGTGAAAGGAAAGGAGGGGGGGGAAGTGAAAGGAAAGGAGGGGGGGAAGTGAAAGGAAAGGAGGGGGGGAAGTGAAAGGAAAGGAGGGGGGGAAGTGAAAGGAAAGGAGGGGGGGAAGTGAAAGGAAAGGAGGGGGGGAAGTGAAAGGAAAGGAGGGGGGAAGTGAAAGGAAAGGAGGGGGGGAAGTGAAAGGAAAGGAGGGGGGAAGTGAAAGGAAAGGAGGGGGGGAAGTGAAAGGAAAGGAGGGGGGAAGTGAAAGGAAAGGAGGGGGGGAAGGGAAAGGAAAGGAGGGGGGAAGGGAAAGGAAAGGAGGGGGGAAGGGAAAGGAAAGGAGGGGGGAAGGGAAAGGAAAGGAGGGGGGAAGGGAAAGGAAAGGAGGGGGGAAGGGAAAGGAAAGGAGGGGGGGAAGGGAAAGGAAAGGAGGGGGGAAGGGAAAGGAAAGGAGGGGGGAAGGGAAAGGAAAGGAGGGGGGAAGGGAAAGGAAATGCAGCCCTGGAGAGAAAGAAGGCTGCAATGGGTCGGGGCCCCATGCACGCTACGCACGTATCCAGAAGAGAGTTGTGGACTTGTGGACCCCCTGGGGGTCAAAAACTGGTGATATGAGGAACAACGAGTCAGGAGAGTGTTCATGACAGCATGTATAATCCACCCATTGCTGCCTATAGCAAGGACAAGCACTTCTATTGGGAGCTTTTCAACTGCTCACTCACCCTACAGTTTTAACCTCACAATCAGACACCGGTTCCTGCCCTTTAAACAATTGGTTGGTGGACAGTGGTTTGATAAAGACAAACTCAAGACCACCACTGTCAACCTCACTTCAAATCACATGCTGAACACGAACACAGGAGGGATAAAGAAGCTGGTGTAAAACAAAAATACTTATTGATCAAACCTAACAGTAACTAATTTAGCAGCCCACTTCTGAATTGCTTCAAAGTCTGTTTCATCCAGCCTGGTGGAGATAAACATTCAAGCAGCCCTAAAGAATGGGTCACAGTAGTATCCTTTATGCAGTCTCCTTTACAGATGAACCACACTTTCCTAAAATTTCCCCACTAAATTGATGTCCACCATTCACCTTCCCTATTGTCACCCTTATAAGCTAATTCTGTTTCATGCCACTCTGCAATGTTATGCCTAATATTTAATCAACATGACTGTCTAGCAGCACACCCCCAATGTTGTATTCGAACATAGTGGGATTGTTTTTCCTACTCATCTGCACTAGCTTACTTTTTTTTTTACATTTAGAGCAAGCTGTCATACACCACAATTAGACATTATGGCTTAGATATCTCACACCCTCTAACAGTCATTCAATGAAGACCCCTTCCTGTAGAGCAGTGTCATCAGCACACAGCCACAGATTGTTGTTCACCCTGTCCATCATTTGTGTATATTGATCCAGATGATACCTTTGATTAACACTCACCATTTAAGATACTGTACTGGGTTGTATTACTTGACAAGTTTAAGCCACTCATATCTGGGAACATATTCCAGACACCAAGATGTTTAACAATCTCTAGTGGGGCACCATGTTGAATGTTTTCCAGAAATCTAAATACAAAATCTGCCTGTTACCCTTCAACATTCAGAGGATATCATGTGAGAAGAGGGCAAGTAGAGCTACACACAAGTGACACTTTCTAAATCGATGCCGACTTGTGAACAGAAGCTTTTCTGTCTCTAGGAAATTTACTTCTGCTGCGAACCAATGCTAAGAACAATGGTCTGTAATTTTGTGGGTCCATTCGTGCACCTTTTTTGTATACAGTAGTCACCTGCATTTTTTGCAGTTCCTTGGAGCTTTGCAGTGGGTGACATTTGAAATAAGTTTAAGCCCAGTAAGGGGCCAATGCTGTAGACTACACTAAAAACTGGATTCCGCATGGATCTGGTGACTTTTTTTCAACTCTCAGTTACTTCTCTGTGCCAGAGATGCCTATTACTATGTATGCCAGAGGAGTCTAAGATGCAAACAATGATATATTTGTACAATGATCCTGCATCAATGATTTCTTAAATGTGAAATTTAAAATTTCCCCTTTCTTTTGCTGTCATTTCCACACCAGACTGGCCGACAAGTGACTGGATAAAAGCCTTCGAAACTGATTTTATATAGGGCCATAATTTCCTCAGATTCCCCACAAGGTACTATGGTGAATGTTTTATGCTTTGTGCATCAATCTTTTCATAAACGCACGAACTTCTAACTTTTGCCTGTCTCCATCTGCACGTTCTTTTTGTAACAGTATTATGATCTGCTACCTCAGCATTTGATTTTTATTGAACCACAGTGGGTCTTTCCCAGTTTTCCAAAAACTGTTCTAAAGTACTTCAAAAGGTTACCTGTCTGTGCCATTTGCAGTGAATCTATAAACATATCAGTCTGTACTCTGTAGGTTCAAGTTGCCTCCAGCTAATGTTGCAAGATGTGGGCATCTCCATGCTACTGAGCGGAGACTTGAGTAATTCTAAAACTCTTGTGGCAGAATTGGGTGGCTGGTAAAAAACATACAATAATAGTGTTCACCTAGACTTGTCACCCATATCCAGATAATTTCAGTAAATTTCACCCTCAATAGACATTTTTGTCAACTGCAGAGAAAACACTCCCTCCTATGGCATCTAATCTGTATTAGATATACATTCCTACCTCCCTAACAAGGGAACCTCCGCATTGCACCCCCTCAGATTTAGTTATAAGTTGGCACAGTGGATAGGCCTTTAAAGACTGAACACAGATCAATCGAGAAAACAGGAAGTAGTTGTGTGGAACTATGAAAACAAAAAAAATAAGCAAAATATACAAACTGAGTAGTCCATGAGCAAGATAGGTAACAACGAGTGTGAGCTCAGGAGCACTGTGGTCCCATGGTTAGCGTGAGCAGCTGCGGACTGCGAGGCCCATGGTTCAAGTCTTTCCTCGAGTGAAAAGTTTATTTTCTTTATTTTCACAAAGTTATGGTCTGTCCATTCATTCATTGACGTCTCTGTTCACTGTAATAAGTTTAGTGTGTTTTGCAACCGCACCGCAATACCACGCGATTAGTAGACAAAAGGACGTGCCTCTCCAATGGGAAACGAAAATATTTGAGATATATTCTATATGACATGATAGGAATATGTTGTTGACCCATTTAACTTTTACACTTGGCAAATGGGTAAAAAGATTCTTCTACCTTGCCCAATTTAAGTTTTCTTGTGGATGTGATAATCACTCCCAAAAAAGTGATGAAAACAGTGTCCCAAACTGCAACAAATGAATGCAACAGTTTCACAGTCACAGTTTTCCCTGTGCTCTGTCAAAACTTATGTTTTTAACGTTTTCAAATTTTTTGTGTGTAAACCGTCAAATCCTGCATATGTCTAAGCAAATCTGAACATGTCCTGGAATTTTGGAGAGAGAAGTTTATTATATAAAAAATTAAACTTCTCTCGAAGGAAGACTAACCACAGATCTTTCATTCCACAGCTGCTCACACTAACCACGGGACCACGGCACTCCTGAGCTCACACTATCCTTGATGTTGCCTATCTTGCCCATGGACTACTCAGTTTGTATATTTCACTTATTTTTTCATAGTTCCACACAACTTCTTCCTGTTTTCTAGATTGATCTGTGTTCAGCTTTTCAAGGCCTATCCACCGTGCCAACTTATAACTAAATCTGAGGGGGGTGCGATGGGGAGGTTCCCTTGTAAGTATTTTAGAGATTTCTAATTTGAGTTTCAGCCAGCTCTTGGTTCTGAGAATCTGAGTGTGACAGCTTTTCTGGAGTGCAGTAAATTAAGGAACTTTGTTACAAATACTCTGACAATTTACCACTAAAATTTTGACAGTTTAAGTGTCTACACTGTTCTTTTCTTTGAGTTCACTTTATTGGCTGGTGAGTGTTCAGAGGACCTCCAACTATCACTCAGCCAAAAAACCTACCTACCTGCCTTTTCCAAGTACTCTGCTACCTGATTAGCTGCTTCTTTTGTGTAGTGCTTACCTGACCCACAAAGATGAGACCTACAATTCTTCATTCCATTTTGGATGTTCAGAAATCTGCAGCCAGGACTGTCACAGAATCTACAGAGCATCTGGTTGTAAGGCCCTCAATTCAGCTACACTCTACAAGACCATGACCAATGCTGGTAGCAATACTACATATTCCAACTCACACATGCACTGTGAGCTACACCAACAGCATCACCCTTGCCAGCTGTCTGTAAGAAATGAGGATGGCCTTAGAACCAAAGCAACAACAGCACCTTGCACAGTCAAGACAGAGGCAGGGTCTCTTCCACATACCTGATGAGGTCCCCTGGCAGACATACCAAGTGCACATTGGATTTCTTTCTAATACCAGACACTAATTTGGGAAAGGACTTCATAATGTGCCTAACATTGGAGTTCCTGATAACTGAAAGACCCCCTTGCTGGGTGTCTGCTAAGAACCTGCTGAAGGAGTGGTCACCTGCTCTTTCACAGGAGGAATGGGTGAGACTAGTTGGCCAGCCTCAACACTGGCTTCACCTTAAGTGACAAGAATATCACCACCTGCCACTCTGCAGTGAGACCAGACATAATGTAGGCTACACTGAAATGTGCAGAGCCTGTGGGCTAAACAAGCCACACCTGAGGTTGTTGTTGTTGTTGGGATGTTTAAGGGGGACTAAACAGCTAAGGTCATCAGTCCCCCATTCCAAAAAAACCGGCGAAACAAAATTTACGGAACAGGTAAAACCCCAAGGGGGGAGGAGACGCCCCTCCCCCCAGTCACTGAAAGAACACCAATGTGTCAGCGAACACTAGAGACAAGAAGAGTACAGACGAACACTGGACAGAAAGAAACGGAAGAAAATAAGAGGGTCGGAGACTGGTTGACTGACCATGGGTACAAAAATTGGGAAAGAGTCAACCATCCGAATACACACATTAAAATCTGCAACCAATGAGACACTCGAGGACAAGATACACAGAAAGGGAAAGGGACAGGTCCCCCCTAAATGGAACCATAAAAAGGACTACCACGGATAAAATTTAAAACGTCGTCAGCCATGGAGGCATCGTCGCATAAAACCAAAGGCAACGTGCCCGGGAGATTAAAAGTCTGCCGGAGGATGCGCAGGCAGGGACACTCCAACAAAATGTGGGCGACCGTCAACCGGGACCCACACTGACACAGGGGGGGATCCTCCTGACGCAAAAGATGTCCGTGCGTCAGGTAGGTATGGCCGATGCGGAGCCGACACAGGACGACAGAGTCCCTGCGAGAAGCCCGCAGGGAGGACTGCCACACATCGGTCGTCTCCTTGACAGCCCGCAGTTTATTCGGAGAAGTCAGGCTACGCCACTCGTCACGCCACATCTGAAGCACCTTACGGCGCAACGCCAGCTGCAAATCACGAGCCGGGAGGCCGATCGCCAAAGTGGGGGCGTCGACCGCCCCTTTGGCCAGCCTGTCGACACGTTCATTCCCCGGGATGCCAACGTGACCTGGCGTCCAAACAAAGACCACCGAACGACCAGAGCGGGTAATGGCAAAAACAGACTCCTGAATAAAGGATACCAGAGGACAAGAGGTATAGCAGCGGTCGATAGCCTGGAGGCTGCTCAGGGAGTCACTGCAGATGACGATGGACGTACCTGAGCAGGAACGCATATGCTCAAGAGCGCGCAATATGGCCACCAGCTCTGCAGTAAAAATACTGCAGCCAGCCGGCAAGGAGCGCTGTTCAACATGGGCAGCGTGAGCAAAAGCGTAGGCAGGACGACCATCCACCAGGGAACCATCAGTGTAGACAGGCTCACAGCCTGAAAACGAGGCGACGAGCGCAAGAAAACGGTGACGGAGGGCCACATGCGGAACCGAGTCCTTGGGTTCCCGTGCCAAGTCCAGGCGGACGGACAGACGGGTCATACACCAGGGAGGCGTGGGTGCACAGGCCCGGAAGGGCGGCAGAAGAGGGAACGACCCCAGTTCCGACAGCAGGGACTGGACGCGGACAGCAATGGAAAGCCCAGACCTAGGTCGCCGGTCGGGCAGAGGGAGGACCCTGGCAGGGAAAAGCAGGCGATGATTGGGATGGCCCGGTGAGCAATGCACATGGACAGCATAGTCGGCGAGCAGTCGGTGGCGGCGAATCCGCAGCGGGGGAACCCCGGCCTCCACCAGCAGACTATCCACGGGGCTCGTACGGAAAGCACCAGTTGCAAGCCGAACCCCACAGTGGTGTATGGGGTCCAACAACGTCAACACTGAGGGCGATGCAGACCCATAGGCCAGGCTCCCATAATCAAGCCTGGACTGCACAAGGGCTCTGTACAATCGCAACAGCGTGCTGCGATCTGCACCCCAAGACGCATGGCTCAGGCAGCGGAGGGCGTTGAGGTGCTGCCAGCACTTTTGCTTCAGCTGAGTAATATGAGGAACCCATGTGAGCCGGGCATCAAAGACGAGTCCTAAGAAGCGGCTAGTGTCCACCACTTCAAGTAGGTGACCGTCGAGGTAAAGTTCCGGATGAGGGTGGACCGTCCGACGCCTGCAGAAGTGCATAACTCGAGTCTTGGCCGCAGAGAACTGAAATCCATGAGTCAGAGCCCATGATGCCGCCTTGCGAACGGCTGCTTGCAGCCTGCGTTCGGCGACTCCCGTAGTCGTTGAGCTAAATGAGATGCAGAAGTCGTCGGCATACAAAGAAGGAGACACCGACGACCCCACAGCTGCAGCCAGACCATTAATGGCCACTAGAAATAAGGAAACGCTCAATACCGAGCCCTGCGGGACCCCATTTTCCTGTATATAAGATGAACTAGAGGCGGCACCGACTTGCACCCGGAAAGAGCGGCGCAATAAAAAGTTTTGAAGAAAAGCTGGAAGCTGACCACGAAGACCCCACTCGCGCAACGTAGCAAGGATGTGATGCCTCCATGTTGTGTCATATGCCTTCCGCAGATCAAAAAATACAGCAACGAGATGCTGACGGCGGGAAAAGGCCGTACGGATAGCAGATTCCAGCCGCACCAAATTGTCCGCAGCAGACCGGCCCTGACGGAAGCCACCCTGGGATG
Source organism: Schistocerca gregaria (assembly GCF_023897955.1). Lineage (NCBI taxonomy): Eukaryota > Metazoa > Arthropoda > Insecta > Orthoptera > Acrididae > Schistocerca > Schistocerca gregaria. Next base: position 295,654 of record NW_026062113.1, on the reverse strand, counting down.
GAGCGAGGAGACCGCGCGACTCAAGGACCCAACACAAACGCCGCCCCACCATACGTTCGAGCAATTTGCACAAAACGTTGGTTAGTGTAATGGGGCGATAGCCGTCCACCGCCAGAGGGTCCGCACCGGGCTTCAAGATGGGAACGATAACACCCTCTCGCCATTGCGACGGGAACACGCCCTCGCTCCAAATGCGGTTAAAGATGGTGAGGATGTGTCTCTGGCAGTCCCTGGAGAGATGCTTCAGCATCTGCGCGTGGATGCAGTCCGGTCCCGGCGCTGTATCAGGGCAATTGGCGAGGGCAGCAAGGAATTCCCTCTCGCTGAAAGGAGCATTGTATTTTTCAGAACGACGTGTGTGGAACGATAACGGCGTCCGCTCGGCGCGCTCCTTTAGAGAGCGAAAGGCAGGAGGGTAAGTTGCAGTCGCAGAGCTCGTAGCAAAGTGCGTGGCAAGGTGGTCAGCAATGGTGGCGGCGTCCGTGCAGACAGCGCCATCCAGGGAGATTCCAGGGACACCCATAGGGGTCTGGTATCCATAAATCCGCCGGATGCGGGACCACACGAGCGACGGGGAGACACGGGAGCCCAAGGATGAAATGTACCTCTCCCAGCATTCCTGCTTACGCCGTGCAATAAGACGACGGGCCAAGGCACGGAGCTTCTTAAAGGCGATGAGGGTCTCCAGAGACGGGTGCCGCTTATGACGCTGGAGAGCCCGCCTACGGTCGCGAATAGCCTCAGCAATCTCCGGCGACCACCAGGGGACAGACTTCCTCCGAGGGAGTCCAGAAGAGCGAGGGATGGCAGTCTCGGCCGCAGAAATAATTGACGAGGTCAAGACACGGACCACCTCGTCAATGTCACCCTGTGGGAGAGAAGCAATGGTGGCAGCGGAAGTAAAAGCCGGCCAGTCAGCCCTGTTGAGAGCCCAGCGGGGCAGGCGACCAGAAGAATGACACTGGGGCAGTGACAAATAGATGGGAAAATGGTCACTACCACACAGGTCAGGATGCACTCTCCAGTGAAGGGATGGGAGAAGTCCGGGGCTGCAAAGAGAGAGATCGATGGCCGAGAACGAGCCATGGGCCACACTGAAATGCGTGGGAGCACCGGTGTTCAATAGGCTAAGGTCGAGCTGAGCCAACACATGCTCCACAGCGCGACCACGGTCATCGGAGACAGTCCCACCCCATAGAGGGTTGTGGGCATTGAAATCGCCCAGAAGCAGCAATGGCGGCGGGAGTTGAGCCAGCAGCGCAGCCAAGACATGTCGGGGGAGTTGCCCATACGGAGGAATGTAAACAGAGCAAACAGTAATAGCCGGCGAGAGCTCAATCCTGACAGCGACTGCCTCTAAAGGCGTCAGAAGGGGTACTGGTGAGCTACAGACAGAGTGGTGAACAAAGAGGCAAACTCCACCTGAAGCTCGTTGACAGTCAGCGCGGTTCTTATAGTATCCCCGATAACCGCGAAGGGCAGGGGTCCGCATTGCTGGAAACCAAGTTTCCTGAAGAGCAATGCACAGAACAGGGGAAACACTCAAAAGCATCCGGAGCTCAGGCAGGTGGCGGAAATAACCGCCGCAATTCCACTGGAGAATGGAAGCAGGAAGGGACTGGGAGGGCGTTAAGTCCACTAAGAGGCAGACGGCGCCGCAGAGTCAACGGCCGCCACCGAGCGAGAGTCAGCTGTGTCCATAGGAGACGTCCCCGAGGGTTCCGTGAGGGCGAGATCCGCGGCAGAGGCGAGGATCTCCACCGCATCCCCAGAGCCAGAGCTATTGACAGCAGGCGGTACTGAAACTGCCGGAGCGTCCTTCTTCTTGGACACGTTCCGGTCCTTCTTCTCGCGTCTGTCCTTTGGCTTAGAGGGCTGGGAGAGTTTCTCTGAAGGAGCGTCGGAGGCTGACGACGACGCAGAAGCCCTACGACCAGCAGGTGGATGAACCTTCAGCCACTGGCTGACATCCGGCGGGGTAGCAGAAGAAACGGAAGAAGGGAGGGCCCCGAGGGACCCCTTCCGCGAGAGAGGAGCCGGCAGAGACGACGCCGGCGGAGACGACGCCGGCAGAGAAGGGGGAGGGGGAGGGGGAGGGATCGAGCCCCCTGGTTTTGGAGCAGATGTCACTCCTGAAGCATGTGCGGGGGGAGTGACAGAAGGGGGTTTGCCCCCAACTGCTAAGGGGGCAACAGAGGAAGGCTTGCCCCCAGACACAAGGGGGGCAGACAGAGATGGACGGCCCCGAGGGCCAACTGAAGGCGGCACAGAGGAGGCGACAACTGCCGCCCGCGAGGGCGACGATAACGTAGCTGCAGCATAAGAAGTTTGAAGAGGGACAGGATGCAACCTTTCAAATTTCAGTTTTGCCTCGCGATAAGTAAGCCGGTCCAGGGTCTTAAATTCCATAATCTTCCGCTCCTTATGAAGAACGGGGCAGTCCGGCGAGCATGGAGAGTGGTGTTCCCCACAGTTGACACAGACAGGCGGAGGCGCACATGGAGAATCGGGATGGGAGGGGCGTCCGCAATCTCGACATGTGGCACTGGATGGGCAACGGGAGGACATATGCCCAAACTTCCAGCACTGGAAGCACCGCATCGGGGGAGGGACGTATGGCTTGACGTCACAACGGTAAACCATTACCTTGACCTTCTCAGGCAATACAGCACCCTCGAAGGCCAAGATAAAGGCACCGGTGGCCACCCTGTTGGTCTTGGGTCCTCTGTGCACACGACGGACAAAATGCACACCACGTCGTTCCAAGTCAGCTCTCAGCTCGTCATCGGACTGTAACAAGAGGTCGCGATGGTAAATAATCCCCTGGACCATATTTAAGCTACTGTGGGGAGTGACGGTAACAGGGACATATCCCAGCTTATCACACAAGAGCAACGCCCGTGACTGGGCTGGGGAGGCCGTCTTGAGGAGGATGGACCCATTCCTCATTTTAGACAAACCCGCCACTTCCCCAAACTTATCCTCCAGGTGTTCCACAAAAAACATAGGCTTTGTCGAAAGAAAGGAGTCACCATCACTTCTGCTGCAGACAAGGTATTGTGGTACATAAGGCTCCTGCTTGGCAAAAGATCTGCGTCCCTCCCATGGCGCAGCCAACGAGGGGAACGACTGAGGATCATATTGTGCAGCATCGAATTCAATTTTACCTCGCTTAGAGACGCTGGTGGCAGTGCGGCCACCAGCTTGCTGAGATTTATTGCGCTTCATTGCGCCACATCCGCCCAGATGCCACCTACTCCGAACGAGGGCTCTCCCCAAGGGCGCCACCCAGCCAAAGCAACGGGTACCTGGCCGATATCCCATTGCCCGGAGTCCCCGTGCCCCAGACAAGATGGGCACATACTCCTTGGCATGCATGGGGAGGAAACAGCTCTGGCATCTGTAGTGCGATCCCTGCGTGGTCAGGGGGCTACCACCAAGAGGGTACATGACGACCCCACCACAACGGACTGGCTACCGTGCTGGATTTTAGGTGTTGAAAGGGTCCACAATTGCCGTGGGCGCTAAGAAGGGGATTGCGCATAAGACGAGGAGGCAACCCAGAAGACATGGGGTGTAAATCCCTCCACACGACAATAGATAGCATGCAATATGGAGGTGCACGATGGACCAATAGAAAAACACCACGTAAGGCGTCCTTCCCCAAATGGCACGCACTAACAACGGAAATTTTGAAAATGGCAGGTCAAACCCAAGTGGGGACCATCACATAAGGCCGAAACTTTGAAGACTCCTTTTAGTCGCCTCTTACGACAGGCAGGAATACCGCGGGCCTATTCGTACCCCCGAACCCGCAGGGGGGACACCTGAGGTGTCCCATGCTTTGCACCAGATTCTCCACCACTTCTACACCTCAAGGGAGCAGCTTTAAGACATCTGACCATAGCCAACAGTGAGCAAATGTTGGCTAGCTGCAGCCAGCTCCTACTGCAACCCCACACAGCATGCACACATACATCCTAAAACTACTAACTTGATAAAACATACAAGCATAGAGAAACTACTGTCCAATGGAGGCTAACATGTTACTGAGCTACAGAAACACTGCCTCTACAATTCAGTCACCAAAAATTTGAACTTACACATCTTAAAAAACATGCAAGGAATATTAGAATTAAACTAAGGAAAAACAAAAAGCTGTCAAGGGGCGTAAGTGTTCTGGGCAGTGGGGATATAAATACGGTGGGGTGTGGCTGAGCACTGAGCCCTAGTGCCAGTCAGTCCAGTCCTGTATTGCTGAGCTCTTGCATTGGCCAAAGCAATGTGATCATTTTGTGGACAGTCACAAGTTTTGTAACAAACTGCACACGAAATTTGCAATAACCAATCTATCAGTCAAGTTCATACAACTCTGATATCTGATGGAAACTTACATAAGAATGTAATCATGAAATAACTTCCTGGTTCTGTCAATGTTTGCAACAAGTTCATTTGTCACAACAGAGGGTCGTTTCCTTCACCACGGACTTTTGTCTGACCTTCACGAAACAAACAGCAACATTATTTTATAGCATTGTCACGCAAAGATCTATTCATATATTGTATGAAGTGCACTATGAATGTCTACAGCTCGCACCAGTGAGTGGTTCACAGAATGAAATTTTAATATGGCTGGCTTTCCTTTGATTGCAGTCATTTCAGTTACAGTGAAAACAGATCAATAACCTTCCTGTGGCACTGCCAGGTTTATACTGAGCCAGGTGACAGCCATGCTGAAATCACTAAGCCTACTCATTTGTGCACCAGACACCAATGCTACTTCCAAATAGCCCTCACTTCCTTTAAACTTGAAGGTCTGATGTATTTTTTTTAAATAAGTAATGTTCTGAAATAAAACAAGTAGATTTTATTAGCAATTTTATTTTTAAATGAAAGCCTGAACTTTAGATTAAAATACTGGTTTTCATGTAAAAACAAAATTACTACAAAAATCTAGTTTTATTTTCATTTCAAATAGCAGTTAAATCTCTCTTATGTAAGTTCCCAAACCCATTATATCCTTTTCACACCATCTGGCTACAATTGCGTACATTAAATTTTACTGTGTCTTATCTGCAACAGAAGCATTTTTTCCAATGGAAACCTGAAGTACACATTTGTGAATGTGTGGACTACATCACACACAGGTGCTGCCAACTGTTGGCCATCACTATGATAGTATCATTAAGCCAACATAGCAATGAATAGCAGCTCATGACCAACATAATATAAGGCTGTAGTTGGTTACTGTTCCACTGCATAACTGAATATTGTTATTTTGGATGGTACTCAATGGGCATCGAGAATATTTCATAATTAGTTATTTTAGTCAATAAAATAAAGCCAAGTGTACAAAGTATGTTTTGAAAACAAGTACACATTTCTGTATAAATCTTGCATCTAAAGCCATTAATCATCTAAAAACATTACCACAAAGAATTTTCCTTCCTCCTCCAGTAAACATTCAGGTCTGAAAGCCATATAAAGAGGCACTGTGATAAAAATGATAAATGCTGTTATATGGCCATAGAACCCTTCCAATGGAGCACTGAGAATGTTATGCCTCCACGCAATTTTAGACACCCATTGGAAGCTGTCTTCCTAAGACACCAGTTGTATACCCACTTCCAGCAGGCTGCCAACAAAGGATTGACACCTCACAATCCCATATTATAAGCAGCTAAGAATTTCTAACATGACTAGTTGAGTAACAATATTGCAACTCCTGGCCATGTTCAGTCCTCCTCCCCTTACCCTTTCACATGGGCCCATAGGTACCTCCCCTGAAACAAATTGTGTGCCTATTTCACAAAAATCTAGTAGGATTTCCTTTTCAAGTGTCAACATTTTTCTTATTGGATTCACTAATGACTAGGTACAATGTCAACACTTTAGCCACTCCATATTCCTCATGAAGCACACAGGGCCTACTGTTGCATCTGAAGTCCGACACACCCAACTCCATAGTGATATGGAGCTATTTGAATGATTGTTTACTTTTCTTGCCTGGTGAGGATGATTCTATTGAGCACTACCTCCATTTTCTGAAGGTTAATGGAACATCAAGTTCTGAGACTTTTTGCAATTGAACATGTATTCTGCAGGAACTATCTACCTGGACATCCACTAAGACATTTTTCAGATACACACATCAAACACTACTTACTCTAGTACTGTCACAGACTTATCCTACCCCATTAGATGGCAGGTCACCTGTTATAGCAGCCATGTCATATACTAACTCTGCTGCACACAATGCACAGTGTTTTATGTTGGTATGGCTACTAACCAGCTGTTCACCAGGACAAATGGCCACCACCAACTAAGAACAAAGTTGACAACCTGGTGGCACAAAATGCTGAATTTCAATGGCTGGTTTACAACCTTAGCCAACTGGATACTTCCATCCAACACCAGCTTCTCTGAACTACAAAGACGGGCACTACCATTACAACTTATCCTCTGTTCCCATAATCATCCTAACTTCAGTCTCATGTAAACCATTGTCTCTCTACCCTAAGCAACAGTTTCCCCTTCCTCTGTCCTGCCTCTCCCCCTCCCCCCAAATTCACATCCCCTTATTGCCTTCAACATGTGCCACTTCCCCCCTGGCCTCTACAACTATACCTGCAAGCCCTCCCTTTCACATTCCTAGCCAGCAAACTGGCCTCCCTCCAAACCATTAGCCACCCACCCCCAGTCCCTCTCCCTGCCTCTCACTTCCTCTGCACTTTCCCCATCCTCCCAACAAGCCTACTTGCCACTAAACAGAATGCCACTGTCAGTCTAGTTGAGATCGCACACACTGTGTGTGTGTGTGTGTGTGTGTGTGTGTGTGTGTGTGTGTGTGTGTGTGTGTGTGTGTGTGTGTGTGTGTGGGCGCGCGCTAGCTCGCTCTTATCACTATGCTGACTGATGGTAATTCCTCACAAAGTTTGTGGGAATCAACAACACAATTTAGCATTCAGAGTTCCTGATCATAACTGTGTGAAAAGGCCATTCAACAAAAATACTTTTATTTTAATTATTTCCAACTCAGACTTTCTTATATCTACAAATATCTCCCTCCAGTGAGAATACAAAACAAGCAGCCTTTCTCAACTTTATATCACCCATCAAATTTACCAAGTTAAGGATCCCATTTGTGCAATAAAGCTTCGAAGAGGACACACAAGATTAATGTAAACAGTATCTTTACTAGACCTGTTGCACCTTATAATTGTTCTGTCCGCAAAATGCAGTCTTCATTCACCTTCCCCACATTTTCTAGGTGATGGGAGCCAATTTAAGTTATTTTTAACAGCACTCCCTAGGTACTTAGCTGAATAACCTTTAAATTTGTGTAATTTACTGTGTAACCAACATTACTAGAAATTTTTATCACTAATGTGGAGGACCTGATTCTTTAACGTACAGGGCAATTTCCAGTTTTTTGATCGTGATACCTTGTCTATACTTTTAATTGGATCTTCTAATAACTTTACAACACAGAGCAGCCTTAGGATGTTTAAAAATGATGCCATTTACTGTCTCCTAAATCATTAATATAACCCTCTTCCATTCTCACTTTATAACATTTCCTTGGGGAACCTCAGATGTAACTGGTTTTATCAGATGACTTCCTGGCAATGTTCATGAGCTGTAACGTCTACAGGAAATACAGTCTGCCAGACAATAACTCTCCTCTGAACATATGAGTTTTTGCCAGGCACTTAGAACAGTGCCTTTAGTTTGGAACACATGAACATGAATTCAGGGTGATGCATCCTGCCATTATGTACTCTAAGAATAGTATTCCATTTAATGTAAGAATAAAAGTGCTGATTTTACAAGTTCACCATTTACTATTTTTATTATGTTTTGGATGAAAAATTTCTCCATGCTTGATCCTGTTAAAGAGGACAACAGTAGGTAGAGTCACAATATCTGTGCTTGAATGCATAAGACATCCTTATAAAGTTCAAGGTGCCTTCATATCCTTTTAAGCAGGATGTCTACCAAAGTATCTTTAAGGCTAATGGCCATTTGGGATCTCATTATTACTCTTAAGTGTTTTATTCCATTAATTTTAATTTTCTAGCACTTTAAGGACCTTTTGGCTGTATGTGATACTTTTTCACAACAAATTTGCATTACTTTATAATTAACTGTAAGTGATGACAAGCAGCACACCCATTACACGAAGAGCTAAAGGGGCAAATTCAAAGGTTCTACCTCAAACCTTAAGCCCTTTGGGAGGGGGGGGGGGGGGGGGGGAGGCAGGAAAGAAAAAACAGCACAGCCTTGGGGATTTGAGCAAATGTATAGCATTTGGGCTGATGCAGGTGTCCAAGAGGTTACCTATCAATGACAAAATGCATCCACCTAGACAGTACATGACTCACCTTAAGGTTGATAGGCATTTGTTGTTTCTTCTGGTTTGCACACTAAGAATTACTTCAGGAGAACAGCATGTTTCCCATACTGAGGCAACAGTTTAAACCTGGCATTTACAAAAATGGATCCTACAAACTATTAGTCACACAGCTTGTGTTTGAGATTAACAGCAATGATTATCTGGAGACACATATGGCAAAGAATGGACTCAAGAGAGCTCATGCCTAGCTATTACATGAAGTAAAGAGTAGACTCCTACCTCAGTAGATATGTCCTTTTTCATTTTACCATAAGACAAAACAAATGGGGGATTTCAATTACAAGACAAAATATGTGAATATGTGAATATGCAAGAAAATCAAACACTATCACTAAATAGTAAAGTGAAAATATCCTAACAAATCAGGGCTCCACATACCACAACACTAACACGAGAGGGAGGAGTTAAAACTGCATCACAATCTTAACGTGGGCACATAGCGTTGAATAATCTGTGCTATTAATGCTAATGCAGGTAATATATTCCTATACTCTGATTAAAATAACCTCATGCCTGCCACTGCTGCATATCTAGTGTTAGGACTAGTCAATTACAGTTCTTTCTTGAGCACATTCTGCTCACTGTTGTCTGTTTTGTAAAGACACTGGCAACACTGTCCACTGCCACTGCACTCTGTCCATCACAAAGTTACTTTAATCTGAGTGCAATTATATAATTTAAAGAAAATGCATAATGTTACCCATGTTTCTGTTGTTGCAGAACATAGTGGTTGGTTGGTTTGTGGGATTAAAGAGGCCAGACTGCAATGGTCATCAGTCCCTTGTTCCAAAACTTGAAAACACCCACACAGAGTAAAAACCAGATAATGGTGACAACAGACAACACAGGACAAGAAAAACTCAAAGAACAAACAAAACAAATTAAAACCACACAGAGTGTGACAATGGTTGGCCGACCATAAAGAAAAAAAAGGAAAAGTAACCACGGAGAAACATTGAAAACTCAGTCTAAAACCGTAGGCCAAATGCCACAATCAACATAAAAGAACATAACACACACACACACACAGATTAAATGATAAACCCTTGCCTGAATAAAACACAAAACTAAGTCCGCCATGGCAGAGTCATCTGTTAAAAGGGCAAGGAGCATATCAGGCAGCACTAACGTCTACCTGAGCACAGCTAAGAGGCGACACTCCAACAAAAAGTGGAACACAGACAAAACAGATCCGCAGCGACAGAGGTGGGTCCACACAGCAAAATAAGAGGCCGAGCGTCAGCTGAGCATGCCCAATGCACAGCCGGCAGAGGGCAACAGACTCCTTGCAAGAGACCCGCATGGATGACTGCCACACAGTCATCGTCTCCTTGATAGGACGGAGTTTGTTTGGCATGGGCAGGTTGCACCATTCAGTGTCCCATAGTTTGAAAAATTGGCAGCGTAAGATTGCCCGCAAGTCAGTAGCCGGGAGGCCAATCTCCCGAGATGGTTTACCGGTGGCCTCTTTCGCCAGGCGGTCAAAATTTTCATTGCCAGGCATCCCAACATGGCCTGGGTTCCAAATAAAGACCACAGATCGGCCAAACGGGTTAGAGTATGCAGGGACTCCTGGCCAGCCATCACCAGACGAGAGTGAGGGAAGCACTGGCCGATAGCTTGTAAACTACCCAGGGAGTCGCTACAGATAACCAAGGACTCACCTGAGCAGGATCGGATATACTCTAGGGCACGAGAGATAGCAAACAGCTCAGCAGTGAAAATTCTGCAGCCGGCCGGCAAGGATCGTTGTTCGTAACAGTCCCCTAGAGTTAGAGCATAACCGACATGACCAGCAACCTTTGAACCATCAGTGTATACAACACCAGAGCCCTGAAACGTGGCTAGGATGGAATGAAAGTGTCGGCAGAAGGCCTCCGGAGGGACTGAGTCATTCGGGCCCTGTACCAAGTCGAGCCGAAGGCAAGGGCGAGGCACACCACGGGGGTGTATGCAGAGGGGCCCGGAAAGGAGATGGAACAGGGAAAACCCCTATCCCGGAGAGAAGCTCTCTGACGCAGACAGCGATCGTACAACCCAACCGGGGCCGACATTCTGGGAGATGGACGACTGACTGTGGGAACAGGAGTCGATAATTTGGATGCCCGGGGAAGCTACAAACATGGGCAGCATAAGCGGCCAGTAAATGTTGGCACCTTAACCGCAGTGGAGGGACACCTACCTGCCTCCACAAGTACGCTGTCTACAGGGCTGGTCCGGAAAGCACCAGTGGCAAGTCTTATTCTGCTGTGAAGGATTGGGTCCAGCACCCACAACACAGATGGGGATGCTGAGCCATAAACCAGGCTCCAGCCGAGACTGGATTGACGCCTGACAGAACCGTAAGAGGGTAGATCGGACAGCGCCCCAGCTGGTGTGGCTCAAGCATCGCAGAGCATTTAGATGCCGCCAACATATCTGTTTAAGCTGCCGAATATGAGGCAGCCAAGTCAACCAGGCATCAAAACCACACCCAAAAATCTATGTGACCCCACCACAGCAACAAGTTCGCAATCAAGGTAAAGCCACGGCTCTGGATGAACAGTGCGTCGCCGGCAGAAATGCATAACGCAGGTCTTGGCTGCCGAAAACTGAAAGCCATGCGCTACAGTCCAAGATTGCGCCTTGCAGATAGCGCCCTGCAGCTGACGTTCAGCAGCTGCAATTCCATTAGAGCTATAGGAAAGGCAGAAGTCATCAGCATACAATGACAGACGTTTCCACCACCGCAGCGAGCCCATTAATTGCAATTAAAAACAGGCAGACACTTAAAACAGATCCCTGTGGCACTCCAATCTCCTGAACTCGGGAGGAACTATGAGAGGAAGCCTTTCATGCAGAAGGTACGACGTGGCAGGAAATTGCATATGAAAATCGGCAGCGGACCCCGAAGACCCCAATCATGAAGTGTAGAGAGGATGTGATGGCGCCATGTAGTATCATACGTCTTCCACATGTCGAAAAAGACAGCGACCAGGTGGTGACGGCGGGCAAAGGCTGTACAGATGGCTGACTAGGCTCACCAGATTGTCGGTGGCAGAGCGGCCTTTATGGAACCTGCCCTGAGACGGAGCCAGGAGGCCCCGTGACTAGTACCCAACTCTATCGCCGGCTCACCATCTGTTTGAGCAACTTGCAAAGAACATTGGTGAGGCTAATGGGGCAGTAGCTGTCCACTTCCAAAGGGTTCTTGCCAGGTTTCAAATCGGGGATGACAATGCTTTCCCACCATTGCGACGGCAACTCACCCTTGACCCAGAGACGATTGTGAAGGTCGAGGAGGCGTCGCTGGCAGTCCACTGAAAGGTGTTTCAGCATCAGAGTGGATGCTATCTGGCCCAGGAGCAGCATCAGGGCAAGCGGCTAGGGCACTGAAATTCCCACTCACTTAACGGAACATTGTAGGATTCAGGATGGTGGGTGCGAAATTAAAGGCTCTAACGTTCCATCCGCTCCTTAATGGAGCGGAAGACCAGGGGGTAATTCACAGAAGCGGAACTGAGCAAAATGCTATGCCAAGCGGTTGGCAACTACGTCGGAGTCTGTACAAACTGCTCTATTCAGTAAGAGCGCAGGAACACTGACGGGTCCAATAGCCACAGAGGCATCGAATCTTGGCCCAGACCTGCGATGGAGTGACATGTAGGCCAATGGTGGACACATACCGCTCCCAACACTCCTGCTTGCGTTGGCAGATAAGGCGGCGGGCACATGCATGCAGCCGTTTGAAGGCAAAATGAGGTGTTCTATGGAGGGATGTCGCTTGTGATGCTGGAGTGCCCGCTGGCGATCTTTTATCGTTTCAGCGATCTCAGGCGACCACCAAGGCACAGTCCTCCACCGAGGGGACCCAGAGGAACAGGGACTGGCAGATTCTGCAGCAGTAACGATGCCGGTGGTGACTGTGTGAACCAGCGCATCAATGTTGTCATTAGAGAGGCTCAATAGTGGCAGTGGAGGAGAACAAGTCCCTGTCAGCGTTATTCATAGCCCACCTGCAAGGGCGCCAAGAAGACCAACGCTGTGGTAGTAACAAAGATCGGAAAGTGGTCACTACCACACAGGTCGTCATGCACTCTCCATTGGACAGACGGTAAGAGGCTAGGGCTGCAGATCGAAAGATTGATGGAGTATGTGCCATGCGCCACACTGAAATGTGTGAAGGCACCATCATTTAAAATAGAAAAATTGAGCTGTGCCAATAGATGTTCAATGGTGCCGCCTCAACCTGTTGCCACTGACCCACCCCACATAGGGTTATGGGCTTTTAAGTCACCCAGTAACAAGAAAGGCGGCGGCAATTGGGCTATCAGTGCAGCCAGGACATGCTGGGCAACATAACGATCCGGTGGTAGGTAAGGACTTCAGACAGTAACAGCCTGTGGTGTCCACACCTGAACAGCAAGAGCCTCTAAAGATGTTTGTAGAGGGACAGACTCACTGAAGTGAGTGAAGGACAGATGCAGACACCACCAGACTCCCTTTCATAAGCTGCCTGGTTCTTTTTCCCCGATAGACACAGAGGGACGGGGGGGGGGGGGGGGGGGGGGGGGGGGGGGGGGGTTCGCATAGCTGGAAACCAAGTTTCCTTAAGAGCAATGCAGAAGAAAGGGTGATGGCTGATAAGTTGTCGGAGCTTAGCTAGACAGAAGAAACTGCTGCAGTTCCACTGGACCCGTCTGATGGACCGGCGAGATCTAGGTCCTCAGCAGACAAGAATCTCCACCTCATCCTCAGATGCAGAGCCTGTAGGTAGTGGTGGAGTAGGTGCCACAGCAGGTGCCTTGGTCTTACAGGTCTTCAATGTCACTTTCTCTCGCTGTTCCTTAGGTTGCCGTTGCTGGGAGAGCTTATTGTAGTCAGTCTCTGGGACCGAAGATTGTGCTCCCTGCCGCCGTTGGATAAGCAGCTCCAGCAGCAAGTCGTATAACCGTAGCTTACTTATTTGTTAGATAGTTTAATTAATTTCTTTGCGTGTTTTTGGGTACTTGCATTGTTTAATTCACATATTTCGGGCGTATTATAGCATTTGACAGTTGTAGCATCGCGCTTTAGTGTTTACTTGGTAGATTCTTATTTAAATTGCGTGTGAGTTTCGTATAGGAGGTGCAATTTCGAGTTTTGGTTACTGTAATCGTAAATTCAGCAGATTGTAGCGCAGTCGTTAGGCATTTGTACAGGTTAGTTGATACATTCTTTGCATGTTCCGCTTGCGTTATCTAGGCACGGACTCATGTTTCAGTAACTGTTGTTCAACATCGATTAGAATGGACAGGGACTGCGATTGCTGTGTTCGGATGAGGGCTGACTTGGCATCCCTTCGCTCACAGCTGCAATCGGCGCTAACTTCGGTCGCGCAGCTTGAGGCTGTTGCCAATGGGCACCACTGTGGGGAGCCGGACATGGGTATCACGGGGATGTCAACCTCGTCCCGTCTGTCCCCAGATCGGTCTGCTGCTGTGGTTGCCCCGGTTGCTGCCCGCAGCGGGGCTGAGCCCTTGCCAGTGGTTGATTGGGAGGTCGTTCCAAGGCGTGGCAGGCAGCGAAAGGCGTCCCCGGAGGCTGATCAGAAAGCCTCCCCGGTGCGTCTGACAAACCTGTTTCAGGCACTGTCTGGCTGAGCCAGATGCAGCTGCCTGCCCTGTTTCAGAGGATCATTCTCAGCCTTCAAGGTCCGGGCAATCGCAAAGGGTGGGCTTACTGGTAGTTGGGAGCTCCAATGTTAGGCACGTAATGGGGCCCCATAGGGATACGGCAGCTAAGGAGGGGAAGAAATCCAGTGTGCACTCCGTGTGCATTCCGGGAGGAGTCATTCCTGATGTGGAAAGCGTCCTTCCGGATGCCATGAAGAGCACAGGGTGCAGCCAGCTGCAGGTTGTGGCACATGTCGGCACTAATGACGTGTGTCACTTTGGATATGAAGAAATTCTCTCTGGATTTCAGCAGCTATCTGAATTGTTGAAGGCTGCCGGTCTTGCTTACAAGATGAAGGCAGAGCTCACCATCTGCAGCATCGTTGACAGAACCGACTGTGGACCTTTGGTGCAGAGCCGGGTGGAGGGTCTGAATCAGAGGCTCAGACGGTTTTGCGACCGTATTGGCTGCAGATTCCTTGACTTGCGCCATAGGGTGGTGGGGTTTCGGGTTCCGCTGAATAGGTCAGGAGTTCACTACACTCAGCTGGCGGCTACACGGGTAGCGGAGGCTGTGTGGCATGGACTGGGCGGTTTTTTAGGTTAGAAGGCCTCGGGAAAGTGCGGGATGGGCTGCAATGTCAAAGGGTGCTTGGCAATTACAGGACGTGCTTGGATCAAGGAACAGTCGTAATTGTAGTTGTAAATTGTTGTAGTTGCGCTGGAAAAGTCCCTGAGCTTCAAGCGCTAATAGAAAGCACAGAAGCTGATATCGTTATAGGTACAGAAAGCTGGCTAAAGCCTGAAATAAATTCTGCAGAAATTTTTACGAAGTCTCAGACGGTGTTCAGGAAAGATAGATTAGGCAGAATTGGTGGTGGAGCATTTGTGTCTGTCAGTAGTGGTTTATCTTGTAGTGAAGTCTAAGTAGATACTTCGTGCAAATTGGTATGGGTTGAGGTTATACTTAACAGCCGAACTAAGTTGGTAATTGGCTCCTTCTACCGACCCCCAGACTCCGATGATACAGTTGCTGAACAGTTCAGAGAAAATTTGAGTCTCGTAACAAATAAATACCCCACTCATACAGTTATAGTTGGTGGGGACTTCAACCTACCCTCGGTATGTTGGCAAAAATACTTGTTCAAAACCGGTGGTAGGCAGAAAACGTCTTCCGAGAATGTCCTAAATGCTTTCTCCGAAAATTATTTCGAGCAGTTAGTCCACGAACCCACGCGAATTGTAAATGGTTGCGAAAACACACTTGACCTCTTGGCCACAAACAATCCAGAGCTGATAGAGAGCATCATGACTGATACAGGGATTAGTGACCACAAGGTCATTGTAGCTAGGCTCAATACCATTTCTTCCAAATCCAAAAGAAACGAACGCAAAATAATTCCATTTAAAAAAGCGGATAAAGTGCCACTAGAAGCCTTCCTAAAAGACAATTTCCATTCCTTCCGAACTGACTATGCGAATGTAGAAGAGATGTGGCTCAAATTCAAAGATATAGTAGCAACAGCAATTGAGATATTCATACCTCATAAATTGGTAAGAGATGGAACAGATCCCCCGTGGTACACAAAAAAGGTCCGAACGCTGTTGCAGAGGCAACGGAAAAGCATGCGAAGTTCAGAAGAACACGAAATCCCGAAGATGGGCTAAAATTTACAGACGCGCGAAATTAGGCACGTACTTCGATGCGAGATGCCTTTAATAGGTTCCACAACGAAACATTGTCTCGAAATTTGGTAGAAAATCCGAAGAAATTCTGGTCGTATGTAAAGTACACAAGCGGCAAGATGCAGTCAATACCTTCGCTGCGCAGTGCCGATGGTACTGTTATCGACGACTGTGCCGCTAAAGCAGAGTTATTGAACGCAGTTTTCCGAAATTCCTTCACCAGGTAAGACGAATGGAATATTCCAGAATTTGAAACACGAACATCTGCTAGCATGAGTGTCTTAGAAGTAGATATCTTAGGGGTTGCGAAGCAACTCAAATCGCTTGATACGGCTAAGTCTTCAGGTCCAGATTGTATACCGATTAGGTTCCTTTCAGATTACGCTGATACTATAGCTCCCTACTTAGCACTCATATACAACCGCTAGCTCACCGATAGATCTGTACCTACAGATTGGAAAATTGCGCAGGTCGCACCAGTGTTCAAGAAGGGTAGTAGGAGTAATCCATTTAACTACAGACCTATATCATTGACATCTGTTTGCAGTAGGGTTTTGGAGCATATACTGTCTTCAAACATTATGAATCACCTTGAAGGGAACGATCTATTGACACGTAATCAGCATGGCTTCAGAAAACATCGCTCTTGTGCAACGCAGCTAGCTCTTTATTTGCACAAAGTAATGGCCGCTATCGACAGGGGATCTCAAGTTGATTCCATGTTTATAGATTTCCGGAAAGCTTTTGACACCATTCCTCACAAGCGACATCTAATCAAGCTGCGGGCCTATGGGTTATCGTCTCAGTTGTGCGACTGGATTCGTGATTTCCTATCAGGAAGGTAGCAGTTCGTAGTAATAGACGGCAAATCATCGAGTAAAACTGAAGTGATATCAGGTGTTCCCCAGGGAAGCGTCCTGGGACCTCTACTGTTCCTGATCTATATAAATGACCTGGGTGACAATCTGAGCAGTTCTCTTAGACTGTTCGCAGATGCTGTAATTTACCATCTAGTAAGGTCATCCGAAGACCAGTATCAGTTGCAAAGCGATTTAGAAAAGATTGCTGTATGGTGGGTCAGGTGGCAGTTGACGCTAAATAACGAAAAGTGTGAGATGATCCACATGAGTTCCAAAAGAAATCCGTTGGAATTCGATTACTCGATAAATAGTACAATTCTCAAGGCTGTCAATTCAACTAAGTACCTGGGTGTTAAAATTACGAACAACTTCAGTTGGAAGGACCACATAGATAATATTGTCGGGAAGGTGAGCCAAAGGTTGCGTTTCATTGGCAGGACACTTAGAAGATGCAAAAAGTCCACTAAAGAGACAGCTTACACTACACTCGTTCGTCCTCTGTTAGAATATTGCTGTGCGGCGTGGGATCCTTACCAGGTGGGATTGACGGAGGACATCGAAAGGGTGCAAAAAAGGGCAACTCGTTTTGTATTATCACGTTATAGGGGAGAGAGTGTGGCAGATATGATACACAAGTTGGGATGGAAGTCATTACAGCATAGACATTTTTCGTCGCGGCGAGACCTTTTTACGAAATTTCAGTCACCAACTTTCTCTTCTGAATCCGAAAATATTTTGTTGAGCCCAATCTACATAGGTAGGATTGATCATCAAAATAAAATAAGAGAAATCAGAGCTCGAACAGAAAGATTTATGTGTTCGTTTTTCCCGCTCGCTGTTCGGGAGTGGAATAGTAGAGAGATAGTATGATTGTGGTTCAATGAACCCTCTGCCAAGCACTTAAATGTGAATTGCAGAGTAGTCATGTAGATGTAGTTGAGCGCAAAGCTCTATGATAAGCGACCTATGGCTTCTTCAGCCACTGGTGGGTTTCTTCTGTGCCGCTGGTAGGAACCTGGGAAGGGAGTGACCTAAGGGATCCCCTCTGAGCGAGAGAATCCGAAGACGACAAACACTCCTCCGGCTTAGAAGTGGGGACTGGCATGGCCGATGGTTGGGGGGGGGGGGGGGGGGGGGGTTGATCCTGAAGTCTATGGAACAGGAGCTACAGGGAGTGAAGTACCCCCACAATCAAGTGGGCCAGTGGATGCTGACCGATCTTAGAACTAACCATATGTGATGATGGGAGAACCGTTGTTGCAGCAGCACAGCAGCATAGGTCGACATCATTAGCACAGGATAGAGCCTCTCATATTTCAGTTTAGCCTTGTTCTACGTCAGGCGGTCCAGGGTCTTACATTCCATTATCTTCCATTCTTTCTGGAAGACCCAGCAGTCTGGCGAACAGGGGGAATGGTGTTCTCCACAGTTAACACAGATAGGAGGCGGGGTAGATGGAGTATTGGCATGCGAGGGACGTCCACGATCTCGACACGTGATGCCTGAAGAACAGCGGGATGACATGTGCCCAAACTTCCAGCATTTAAAACACCGCATCAGAGGAGGGATATATGGCTTCACATCACAACAGTAAACCATCACCTTAACCTTTTCGGGTAAGACATCACCCTCGAAGGCCAAGATGAAGGCATCGGTGGCTACCTGATTATCCCTTGATCCCCGATGGACACGCCGGATGAAGTGAACACCTTGTCATTCTAGTTGGCGCGCAGTTCTACGTCGGACTGCAGAAGAAAATCCCTGTGGAAGATAATACCCTGGACCATGTTGAGACTTATGGGGCGTGATGCTACCTGAAACTTCCCCCAGCTTGTCACAAGCGAGCAACCTCCGTGACTGGGCAGAGGATTAGAACTGAACCAGAGCGCATTTTGGACAAGCCCTCCACCTCCCCAAACTTGTCCTCTAAATGCTCCACAAAAAACTGAGGCTTCGTCGACATAAATGATTCTCCATCAACTCTCGTACACACGAGGTACCGGAGTGAATAGTCTCCACTGCCTTCTTTAGCCATACGTTCCTCCCATGGAGTGGCCAGGGAGGGAAATGACCTTGGTTCGTATTTCTTGCCATTGAGGTTAGACCTCTATCATTTAGACTGCTGGTGGAGACTCACCAGAGAGAGATGATGTACCACACTTCATTGCAGGTCAGCCGCCCTGATGCCACCCACTCCAACCAGGAGCTCGCCCCACAGGCGCTACCCAGCCACAGCAAAGACCACATGGCAGGATGGCCTTTGCCGGGAGTCCCAATGCCCCAGAGTGATAGGCACCTACTCCTTGGCATACGTGGGGAAGCAGCAGCTCAGGCATCAGCAGAGCGATCCCTGTGTAGTCAGGGGGGCTACCACCAAGAGGGTACCTGACTCCACCACAATGGACTGGCTACCGTGCTGATTGTTGGGTGTCTAATATCCATTAATAAAGGAAGCAAAGATGGAAGTGCACAACGGAGCGAATGTAGGCTACCCAGAACACACTGCAGCCGATGTGGCCGGTAGCTCAGTGTAAGTCCAACTCCATGACAATAACGAATACGCCAGATCTTAGGGCAAGATGGATATAAAATGCACCATGTAAGGCGTCCTTCTCCAAATGGTATACACTAACAGGAAATTTGGAAAGTTAGTGGTCAAATCCCGTAGGGGGACCAACACATTGAAGGCCGAAACAGTTGAGACTCCTTTTAGACGCCTCTTATGACAGGCAGGAATACCGCGGGCCTATTCTTAACCCCGAACCCGCAGGGGGGCATACTGGTTCTCATGAAGGAAACCTCCCTGGGTAAGAGAATTTTATTCTTTCCAAAAATAAGCACTTCTTGTAATGCTTAATATGAAATTCAAATAAAGAGGCATTCCCAACGTAGTGTTATAGGCCCTTTGCTGTTCCTTATATATATAATTTGGGAGACCAGGTGAGCAGCTGTTTTACATTGTTCGCAGAAGACACTGTCCTTTATCGACTAATGAAATCAGAAGATCGAAACAAATTGCAAAAATTATTTAGAAGAGAGAGAGATCTGAATAGTGCAAAAATTGGCAGTTGACTAAATAATGAATAGTGTGAGGTCATCCATACAAGTGCTAAAAGTAATTCGTTAAACTTTTGGTTACACAATAAATCAGTCAAATCTAAAGGCTGTAAATTCAACCAAATACCTAGGAATTACAATTACGAACAACTTAAATTGGAAGTAAGACATAGAAAATGTTGTGAAGAAGGCTTACCAAAGACTGCATTTTACAAGCAGCTTTAATTTTCGAGTACCAGTAATAGTGTTCCATAGATTTCGTGCGTTTTGAATACAGTTAGAGTCCCTTAAGTCACCTGTACTGCCAGCGTCACCTTAACTGCCGTCTGCTTAACATCTCCTGTGCAGCAAGCTATGTAAATTTAAGTATTAACTGTGTTTTCTTACTTGTCACTTCTTTTTCCATGTGTTTCTGCCTTCAGGAAGCTGTAACTTTCTAGTACTAGTAATAGTGTTCCATAGATTTCATGTTTTGAAAACAGCCCAGAGACAGTGCATATTTTCATTATTTCCAACAAGAAGCGCCTAGTAACCACAGTCAGCTATCAGCCACCTTTAGTGAAATAGCAGTCTAGTTAAACGTTGATTAACTAACTCTAAAGTAAATTGTTGATTTCTTAGGCTGGATAGGATGTGTGACTGCTGTGTACAGATGCTGGAGAAGCGACCACTGTTCAAGAACAGCTGAATGTGCTGACGGCCGCCGTCAGCCATCTTCAAGCTGCTCCCTCAAAGTGTAGCGGCAGTGTGAAGTCTCGTGCGTTGCATGGTACACCCCAGGTGTTACATGTTTCACCCACAGTCCCTGCTGTCTAGACATCTTCGCAGATACTGGGCACAATTGGGCCACCCTCTCCCGAAGGGGAGAGGCGGGTTCAATGGCATTCGCATCACACGAGGCAGAGGGTCAATATGGAGGCTGGCCATGTAGCATTGCCTGCTCTGCCTGTGAGTGGACATGTGGCCGCTCCTTCAGCAAGGTCTGAGCAGGCACACAGTGGGAGGGGTTTATTAGTGATTGGGAGCACCAATGTTAGGCGGGTGATGGAGCCCCTTGGGGAAATAGTGGAAAAATAAGGGAAGAAGGCCATTGTTCACCGTCTGCTTGCCAGGGGATCTCATCCGAGATGTGGAGGAGGCCCCTTGCTGGCGGCGATAGAGAGCACTGGGTGCACCCAACTGCAAATTGTTGCTCCTGTCGGCACCAATGACGCCTGCTGTCTGGGTTGGCAGAGTTGAAGGCAGAAAGCCTCACTCACAGGGTGGAATCTGAGCCAACTATTTGTAGTGTCGTTCCCAGGACCAATAGCGGTCCGATGGTTTGGAGGCTTAAACCAGAGGCTCAGACGATTCTGCAGAGATCTGGGGTGCAAATTTCTCGACCTCCGCTATCGGGTGGAGAAATGTAGGGTCCCCCTGAATAGGTCAGGCGTGCACTATGCACAGGAAGTGGCTACAAGGGTAGTGGAGTACGTGTGCAGTGCACATGTGGGTTCTTTTAGGTCAGAATTCCCTCCCTAGGCCCGACAAGACACCTCCCGAGACGCGAAAAGGTAGCATTAGGCAAAACACAATGGAATGACATCATTATCGTGGTAACAGTAAACTGCATGAGTGTCTATAGAAATATCCCAGAACTTCTCATTAATAAATGGTCACAATGCCAACATAGTACTAGGGATGGAAAGTTGGCTGAAACCAGATGTAAACAGCAATTAAATTCTAAACTCGGGTTGGAATGTATACCACAGAGAGAAGCTGGACAGTGAAAGGGGGGAGGGGGTGTTTATAGCAATAACAAGTGCAACAGCATCAAAGGATATTGATGGAGCTCCGAAATGCTAAATTTGGGTGAAGGTCACAAAGCAGGCTCAAACATGGTAATTGGATGTGTCTACAAGTCCCCTGCCTCAGCAGTTGCTATGGCAGAACACCTAAGGGAAAATTTGGAAAATATTTCAAGCAGATTTCCCGACCATGTTATAGTTTGAATATTTCAATTTACCAGACAGATTGAGAGACTCAAACGTTTATAACAGGTGTCAGGGACAATGAATCCAGTGAACGTTTAAGTGCCTGAAAACTACCTAGAGAAAAACAGAACCGACCTGTGGTGATAACATTACACCTGATGATAGACCCAAACTATTTGCAACAGTTAATGCAGAACAGGGAATCAGCAATCATGAAGTGGTTACAGCATTGGTAATTTCAGCCATAAACAGAAATATTAAAGAAGGTAGGAAGATTTCTCGATTTAGCAAAAGTGACAAAAAGAGCAAATTTCAGAGTACTTTATGGCTCAACAAAAGTTTTATCTCAAGTACAGATAGCATTGAGGATCGATGGACGAAGTTCAAAACAATTGTACAATATGCATTAGATGAGTATGTGCCAAGCAAGATTGTAAAGAGCTGGGAAAGAGCCACCATGGTACAACAACAGAGTTAGAAAACTGCTGCGGAAGCAAAGGGAACTTCACAGCAAACAAACATAGCCAAAGCGTTGCAGACAAAAATTACAGGAAGCAAAATGTAGTGCGATGGGGGCTATGCGAGAGGCGTTCAACAAATTCGAAAGTAAAGTTCTATGTACTAACTTGGCAGAAAATACTAAGAAATTTTGGTCTTAGAGTGGTAGATGGATCAAAACAAAATGTCCAGACACTGACCAAAATGGTACTGAAACAGGATGACAGGCTACAGGCCAAAATACTAAATGTCTTTTTCAAAAGCTGTTTCACAGAAGACTGCACTGTAGTTTCTTTTCTAGATTGTCGCACAGATGACAAAATGGTAGATATCGAAGTAGATGACAGAGGGATATAGAAACAAAATCACTCAAAGGAGGAAAGGCCATTGGACCTGATGGGATACCAGTTCGATTTTACACACAGTACACGAAGGAACTTGCCCCCCCTCCTCGCAGCGGTGTACTGTACTTTTCTAGAGGAGCGTAGCATTCCAAAATACTGGAAAACGGCACAGGTAATCACTGTTTTCAAGAAGAGACATAAAAGAGACGTGCAGAACTATAGACCTATATCTCTAACGTCGATCAGTTGTAGAATTTTGGAACACGTATTATTTTCGAGTATAATGTCTTTTCTGGAGACTACAAATCTCTGTAGGAATCAGCATGGGTTTCGAAAAAGACGATCGTGTGAAACACAGTTCGCACTATTCATCTACGAGACTCAGATGGCCATAGACATGGGTTACCAGGTAGATGCCGTGTTTCTTGACTTCCACAAGGCATTCGATACAGTTCCCCACAGGCGTTTAATGAACAAAGTAAGAGCATATGGACTATCAGACCAACTGTGTGATTGGATTGAGGAGTTCCTAGATAACAGAACACAGCATGTCATTCTCAATGGAAAGAAGTCTTCCGAAGTAAGAGTGATCTCAGGTGTGCCGTAGGGGAGCGTTGTAGGACGGTTGCTATTCACAATATACATAAATGACCTTGTGGATAACATTTAAAGTTCACTGACGTTTTTTATGGATGATACTGTAGTATATCTAGAGGTTGTAACAATGGAAAATTGTACTGAAATGCAGGAGGATCTGCAACGAATTGACACATGGTGCAGGGAATGGCAATTTAATTTCTATGTAGATAAGTGTAACGTGCTGCAAATACACAGAAAGAAAGATCCTTTATCATTCAGCTATAATATTGCATGCCAGCAACTGGAAGCAGTTAATTCCATAAATTATCTGGAAATAGGCATTAGGAGTGATTTAAAATGGAATGACCATATAAAATCTTCAGTAAAGCAGATGCAGAGATTCATTCGAAGAATCCCAAGGAAATGCAGCCTGAAATCAAAGTAAGTAGGTTACAGTCACTTGTTTGCCCACCGCTTGAATACTGTTCACAAGAGGGGGAGAGAGGGGGGAGAGAGAGAGAGAGAGAGAGAGAGAGAGAGAGAGAGAGAGAGAGAGAGAGAGAGAGAGAGAGAGAGAGAGGTGGAAGACTCTACAAGATAAGCTCAGTATGGGCTTTTGTTGAAGTTTCGAGAACATACCTTCACCGAGGAGTTAGGCAATATATTGCTCCCTCCTACGTATATCTCTAAGAGACCACGAGGATAAATTCAGAGAGATTACAGCCCACACAGAGGCATATCGAAAGTGCTTTCCATGAACAATACGAGACTGGAATAGAAGGGAGAACCAATAGAGATACTCGAGGTACCCTCCATCTCACACCGTCAGGTGGCTTGCGGAGTATGGGTGTAGATGTAGACACACAAAATTTAACAGGTCTATTAAGGAGACCTCTTACATTACACTTGTCCATCCACTTTTAGAAATGTGGCACTGTGTGGGATCCTTACCAGATAGGGTTAACAGAGTACACCAAATAACTTCAAAGAAGGGCAGCACATTTTGTATTATCGCGAAATATGGGAGAGAGGCACTGAAATGATACAGGATTTGGGCTGACATCACTAAAACAAAGTCTTTGTTGAGGCAGAATTTTCTCATGAAATTCCAATCACAAACTTTTTCCTCTGTATGTGAAAATATTTTGTTGAGACTGACCAACACAGGGAGAAATGATCGCCCCAGCAAAATAAGGGAAATCAGAGCT
The DNA here is from genome assembly GCF_023897955.1 of Schistocerca gregaria. NCBI lineage: Eukaryota > Metazoa > Arthropoda > Insecta > Orthoptera > Acrididae > Schistocerca > Schistocerca gregaria. The sequence goes on along the minus strand of NW_026062113.1, from coordinate 271,400 downwards.
TGTACGGAAAGATATAGGTGTTTGTGCTTTCCGCACACTATATGAGACTGGAATAATAGAGAATTGTGAAGGTGATTCGATGAATCCTCTGCCAGGCACTTAAATGATTTGCAGAGTATCCATGTAGATGTAGAGGCTGAATGAGGATTTTTGTGGGTGTCACTGCAAACGTCAAGTGTTTATCACTTCACACAATTCCTGGGTAAATTATTTAACATGAACTACTTCACCAACAGCCTATAGCAATTTGAAACCAGTATAGGGTATACAGAAAAACTATTTTAACTGACAGTTCATGTCTCAGGGGTGTGTGCAAAAGGAATATACTTCACTGTGAAATCTGCCAAACTTTGTGATAATTTGGATCAACGAGTTCTTCAGCAACATACTAAAAATTTAGACTAGTATGGATTAAAACTGAAACATCAGTCTTTAATACAGTCCCATGAGAAAATTAACTGAAGTACTGCACATGTGACTTAAGTTCAAAGAAAAGACTAACACTTCAGCTAAAATTGAGCTAATGTCCTGCTGAAGTGATCTGTATCAATCCTCAGAAAACAATAGGTACATATTAAAATGAGGCTACTGAAATTTGAATGGCAAATAACTGATGGAACCACTTGCAACAGTAAATAAGGTTTCAGGAAAATTGTCAGTATTTTAGCATAGTTACCATATGTGGGAAGAAAAGTGCAACTTTATTATTCTTGGAATATATCTCTAATGAGAAATAGGGTTTAACATCCCAGCAACAACAATGTCAGACGAAAAATGGTTCAAATGGCTCTAAGCACCATGGGACTCAACATTGGAGGTCATCAGCCACCTAGTCATAGAACTACTTAAACTTAACTAACCTAAGGACATCACACACATCCATCTCCAAGGCAGAATTCGAACCTGCGGCCATAGGAGAAGCACAGTTCCGGACTGAAGTGCCGAGAACTGCTTGGCCACAGTGGTCGGCAATGTCAGATGAAGCATTGAATATCCTAGCTTGAAGGATAGGGAGAGAAATATCTCGTGTCCTTTCAAAAGAACCATCCCAGCATTCGGCTGGAGTGAGTTATGGACAGCACTAAACCTAAATTTTTATGGTCCAATGCAGATTTGAATTACTGTCCTCCCAAATGTGCACCAGTGTGCTACCCACTACATCCCTCACTTCATCATGCATTTGTGGATATAAATAGACAATTACACTTTTCAAATGTGAAACACAGGAGCTACCTGTTAAGGTACAGCATATTTTTAAAAATATCTACTCTGTTCATGGGATAAGCCAATGAAAATTACAAGAAAGAGACTCACTTATTAATAAAAATTTTGGCAGTATTTAATCCTTTAAAAACTAATTTCCTTCCATGGTCTCTTAACATAACAAGCACAATCACAACATATAGACATACATTAGAAAAGCTCGGATAACCACAATGTAAGTGCAAATGATTGCAACATTATCACAGCAGTAAATGTCAGGAATCAAAACATCTACAAAACAATACTTACAACTCAGATTCTATGGAATCAAATAATGAGGGAAATATATCGTTTTTTCAAAGATGATCATAAACACTCTTTCAATGATGACGCACACACTTTCTTAGAGAACAAAACTACCCAACTGATACCCTGGAAGTAGTTTAAAGTTCGACCATATGAAGCAGGGTACTAAAAAATGCCTTCACCTTTAACAAATGATGCGTTCTACATTAACACAAATCACATCATGAGCTCTACCAGAAAGTTTCAGCTAATAAAACCATCTACAACGGCTATGTTCAGCAGACTAACAAAATGTTCGTTTTTATTTTCGTTGCAGATAGTACTGCATGCTAAAGAAATTTGAGCACTTCAGTTCTTCGTTTGGATGATGTTATGCTATTTGACAGGCAAAAACGTCTACTAATTACCAGTTATTTATGCATTATGATACCCACCGTTTTAATTGCTATGATGTGTTATTACTATTTAAAGGCACAATATATCACAGTAGTGATAAACACAGGAGCTGCAAGGGCCACCTGTTCAGAGATAAGTAATCTAACATAGCAATATGGCTGTAACATATATATATAACAAAAGTTTCCTCCTCCCACCACCCAATCACAAAAATTCCCTTGTCATACCCCTATTACACCTTTCCGGGAAATAAACTACACTTAAACAAAACATTTAAAATGGTTAAACTTGTGTTTATAAAGAGCTGGAAAGTGCAACTAAAGAAATACTTTTAAAACATAAGTTCTGCGTTTAACAAACCTTTGTTGGCACTGATCGGCACCTCTTCAATACCCTCGCAAAAGTGAAACAATCAAACACAACATTCCTGTAACATAAATATGCCCAAAACATTCTACATATTTCGCGTCTTGTACTTACTACAACGATAACAACTAAATACACAACCACTCACGCTCAGACCCGCAGCTCAAATACTAACACGCCCGCTCAACATCACTGACAGTTGCATCCAAAGTTAATGCAAAGTTGAACCTCTTCTACCACCAAACAACTTCACTATCTAAAAAAATGACACATGTGCGTGCTTAATCAGAAGTCGATATATGCGTAAATTACTCACGTTTTTCCTTGCATTCAACTGTAACTATTAAAAATGATCCTTGGGATACTTTACTAATATTAATCTCAATGTGTGATTTGGCAGTAATCAGTAGACTAATTCAGTTAAGGATGATTTTCAAATGCAACAAAAGTGGCGCCACTCGATTGTTGTCCCAAAAGATAATTGTGGAAACAACTGTATTTTAACAACAGCATAAATTTAAACTCGTTGGTCCATAAACGCCTTTAAATTGTGGGAGGCAAGAAGGTTCAAACGAAAGAGATGCCAATACGCGGGAAGGTTAAGCCAGCGACTTACGCAATCGCCCAAGGCATTGTGAATAGCGTGTGCGTATTGCAGTGTTATTCATTAAAATTCAAAATGAGTACTCACTTAATCTATGGATTCACAAAGAGAAATATAAAGCCTGTGGTTATTGAACATCCTATAGGTGACTGCCAATTCACATTGGTCGTGATGACACGTCACATCAAAAGATTCCATATTGCATTTAAAATCACAGCATTTAGGAAGGTCATCAATGAACAGTATGCTCAATATTTCCCAGGAAGAAAATTCTGGCTTTGGCGTCGTCTATTAAGATCGGAAGTTCATCAATTTTCACTGCGCTCATTCATGCCAAAGTTGTAGACATTGTGCTTTTGTGTTTGCTTCAACTTAATTTTGCAATCGTGCTTTGTTCTCATGTAAAATTCCAAATGTTCCAAGTCGTTATGGATAATTTTTCCATGGAATGGTCTTCCACAAGAGAGACCAGATATGTGAAAGCAAAAAATTATTTATGTTTTAAAAAGCTGACACGTACGCTCCTTGTAAAGAACACTGTACGTTTATAAAAAAAAATTCTCTAAATAATATTTTAAGTGAGCTCTAATGAAGCAGAAAAACAGAGAGTTTTATAATGTCATTCGTTACATAAGGAAGAAACCATAATGGAAAGGACATATTTAATCTCCTACAAATATTGTTTGGTGTGTGTGTGTGTGTGTGTGTGTGTGTGTGTGTGTGTGTGTGTGTGTGTGTGTGTGTGTGTGTGTGTGTGTACATATTTTCGCTAGCAAACAAACGTTAATATTTTGAAATTTTGTTTGATTCTCAGCCCTTAACCACACAAAACTGATCAAAAACATATATTAAGAAGTTTTCTTAGGTCATTAATAAATTTTATTGTTGTTAGCTGCCCAATTCCGGTATTATATTGCGATTTTTTTAAATCAAAAGTGGTAATCAATAACCTTCGGTACTGAGTTAAAGGAACTGATGTGGCGTAACGTGACAGTGTGAATATACTCCGACATGACAATGCTGTGATGTGGCGGTCTGTGTAAATTAGCTTAAAACAGTTCAGCCAAAATCACGTTTAAATACAGACTGTTCGTTTCGATGTTTTCAGTCAGTGACCTTTATGTTCACAATATGTAAGTTCAAAAAGCACACCACATAGAAAAAATTGTGTATTAAGGCCTTGCAACGAAATACAGCACACCAGTTGAATACATAACAATAAGAGTGTTTCTGTGCTTCAGATTGATTCTGTGAAGCACAATTTGATAGAAGTTCAGAATCATGGTCCCATATCAGAGTCTTAAAGTTTTTTCATCGTTTCTCTCATGCATGCAGAATGTAAGTTGCACTACAGTTTTCATAAATTATTGTAATGTTTTAGTCTATAATTATTTGTCAGAATTTGGTGTTAAATTTGATTTCTTTTGCTATTGGCAGCTAGGCTGCAGCAGCTGCCTGTACACTGTATATTTTCCTTAAATGCTTAACCTTGAGATAATCCAACAAGAGATGTGGTGACTACACAAAAAATATTCAGTTAAAATCTTAGACATCATAATTCTTTTTGCATGAAGAAGGTTATTTCTCCACTGTGCTACATCTACATCTACATCTACATCTACATCTACATCTACATCTACATGACTACCCTGAAATTCACATTTAAGTGCTTGGCAGAGGGTTCATCGAACCACAATCATACTATCTCTCTACTATTCCACTCCCGAACAGCGAGCGGGAAAAACGAACACATAAATCTTTCTGTTCGAGCTCTGATTTCTCTTATTTTATTTTGATGATCATTCCTACCTATGTAGGTTGGGCTCAACAAAATATTTTCGCATTCAGAAGAGAAAGTTGGTGACTGAAATTTCGTAAAAAGGTCTCACCGCGCCGAAAAACGTCTATGCTTTAATGACTTCCATCCCAACTCGTGTATCATATCTGCCACACTCTCTCCCCTATAACGTGATAATACAAAACGAGCTGCCCTTTTTTGCACCCTTTCGATGTCCTCCGTCAATCCCACCTGGTAAGGATCCCACACCGCACAGCAATATTCTAACACAGGACGAACGAGTGTAGTGTAAGCTGTCTCTTTAGTGGACTTGTTGCATCTTCTAAGTGTCCTGCCAATGAAACGCAACCTTTGGCTCGCCTTCCCGACAATATTATCTATGTGGTCCTTCCAACTGAAGTTGTTCGTAATTTTAACACCCAGGTACTTAGTTGAATTGACAGCCTTGAGAATTTACTATTTATCGAGTAATCGAATTCCAACGGATTTCTTTTGGAACTCATGTGGATCATCTCACACTTTTCGTTATTTAGCGTCAACTGCCACCTGACACACCATACAGCAATCTTTTCTAAATCGCTTTGCAACTGATATTGGTCTTCGGATGATCTTACTAGACGGTAAATTACAGCATCATCTGCAAACAGTCTAAGAGAACTGCTCAGATTGTCACCCAGGTCATTTATATAGATCAGGAACAGTAGAGGTCCCAGGACGCTTCCCTGGGGAACACCTGATATCACTTCAGTTTTACTCGATGATTTGCAGTCTATTACTACGAACTGCGACCTTCCTGATAGGAAATCACGAATCCAGTCGCACAACTGAGACGATACCCCATAGCTCCGCAGCTTGATTAGAAGTCGCTTATGAGGAACGGTGTCAAAAGCTTTCCGGAAATCTAGAAATACGGAATCAACTTGAGATCCTCTGTCGATAGCGGCCATTACTTCGTGCGAATAAAGAGCTAGCTGCGTTACACAAGAGCGATGTTTCCTGAAGCCATGCTGATTACGTGTCAATAGATCGTTCCCTTCGAGGTGATTCATAATGTTTGAATACAGTATATGCTCCAAAACCCTACTGCAAACCGATGTCAATGATATAGGTCTGTAGTTAAATGGATTACTCCTACTACCCTTTTTGAACACTGGTGCGACCTGCGCAATTTTCCAATCTGTAGGTACAGATCTATCAGTGAGCGAGCGGTTGTATATGAGTGCTAAGTAGGGAGCTATAGTTTCAGCGTAATCTGAAAGGAACCTAATCGGTATACAATCTGGACCTGAAGACTTAGCCGTATCAAGCGATTTGAGTTGCTTCGCAACCCCTAAGATATCAACTTCTAAGACACTCATGCTAGCAGATGTTCGTGTTTCAAATTCTGGAATATTCCAATCGTCTTCCCTGGTGAAGGAATTTCGGAAAACTGCTTTCAATAACTCCGCTTTAGTGGCACAGTCGTCGATAACAGTACCATCGGCACTGCGCAGCGAAGGTATTGACTGTGTCTTGCCGCTTGTGTGCTTTACATACGACCAGAATTTCTTCGGATTTTCTACCAAATTTCGAGACAATGTTTCGTTGTGGAATCTATTAAAGGCATCTCGCATCGAAGTACGTGCCAAATTTCGCGCGTCTGTAAATTTTAGCCCATCTTCGGGATTTAGTGTTCTTCTGAACATCGCATGCTTTTTCCGTTGCAACAGCGTTCGGACCTTTTTTGTGTACCACGGGGGATCCGTTCCATCTCTTACCAATTTATGAGGTATGAATATCTCAATTGCTGTTGCTACTATATCTTTGAATTTGAGCCACATCTCGTCTACATTCGCATAGTCAGTTCGGAAGGAATGGAAATTGTCTTTTAGGAAGGCTTCTAGTGACACTTTATCCGCTTTTTTAAATAAAATTATTTTGCGTTTGTTTCTGATGGATTTGGAAGAAATGGTATTGAGCCTAGCTACAATGACCTTGTGGTCACTAATCCCTGTATCAGTCATGATGCTCTCTATCAGCTCTGGATTGTTTGTGGCTAAGAGGTCAAGTGTGTTTTCGCAACCATTTACAATTCGCATGGGTTCGTGGACTAACTGTTCGAAATAATTTTCGGAGAAAGCATTTAGGACAATCTCTAATTATTATGTTAGAAGAGTTTTCTTTATTTTGGGAACTGCTGCTCCAGAACGTAATAAAAATAAATGTGTATCAAAACCTTTGATATGAAATGCTAATTTCATGCACCTGTTTATTATCTGGTGTTGCCCAAAAACATACCCCTTAATTCAGATGCACCATCCCATGATGCTGTTGTTCATATCAAGATTAGTACACTGTATGTGAAGGAAACATGCAAGACTGGAAGAAAATCAAGTGTCTTCAGCAATCAAACTATTGCCTCAAACAACGACACAGTCAGAATGAGATTTTCACTCTGCAGCGGAGTGCGCGTTGATATGAAACTTTATGGCCTATTAAAACTGTGTGCTGCACCAATAATCGAACTAGGAACCTTTGTCTATCGCAGGAAAGTGCTCTACCAAGGCCCGAGAAGTGCAAAGGTCCCGAGTTCGAGTATCGGTCCGGCACACAGTTCTAATCTCCCAGGAAGTTTCATATCAGCCCACACTCCATTGCAGAGTGAAAATCTCATTCTGGTAACATCCCCCAGGCTGTGGCTAAGCCATGTCTCCGCAATAGTCTTTCTTCCAGGAGTGCTAGTTCTGCAGGAGAGCTTCTGTGAATATTGGAAAGTAGGAGTGGAGGTACTGGTAGAATTAAGGCTGTGAGGACGGGGCATGAGTCGTTATTGGGTAGCTCGGATGGTAGACCACTTGCCGACTAAAGGCAAAGGTGCCAAGTTTGAGTCTCGGACAGGCACACAGTTTCAATCTGCCAGGAAGTTTCAACGAAATAGTCATTTGAATCATGTGAAAAAAGGCCTTTCAGCAGATGAACAATGTATGAGAACACTATGTCAGTGCTTAACAGTGTATTCAGTGTAAATGAAGAGGTGGCAGATCAGTTTGCCAAAACAACATTTTTTTCATCTTTAAAAAACGTGATTCAGCTTTATATTTTGCTACAGTGTTAAACATTTATTCTTCAATTGCATGTGATTATTTCAGATTCTTTTTGATACTTGCTTGCCACATCTCAGAAAAATGAATTGTAGCCTGGTGGTAAAGTTTCTGCTTGGAAACGCTTACTGACCTTACAGTGTAGTATATTTGAGAAACTTTGATCAAAAATTAACTCCAATACGTTACCATAGTCACCTTTTCACTGTAAAATTATTTCTTTGTAAAACCCAATATTGCATTTTTTGCTTGTGGACATTGTCTAGTGAAAATAGTTGCCCTTCAGCACTTGTTAAAACCTGATAATCAACTAACTTAATTCAGAAGCTGGTTTCATCACATTCTGTTCCTGATTAACACTTCCTTGTGTATATTGCACTCTTTAAATTCCATTGCACATATCTTGCTCGTATTCTCCATAATTTTTGCTTGCATTCATAACACAGTGTTGAGTGGGATAAATCATCCCTCATATTTGTTTTTGTTTCATATAAACTATAATCTGGTTTCGTTGCAAGTAATTCTATAGACTCATGTTTATTTCTTACTTTTAACGAATCCATGTGAACCGCTCGATTTAAAGCCATTGTAAGTATACTGTTATACTCTACATTACTTTTTCACATATATTTTCTTGTGTTACCTGGCATATAACAGAGGAATTAGAAATTTTCATTGGAGTTAGAGGATGATCACAGTATGCTGATTTCTGCTAAATCATATTGCCTGTAGTACCTGTTAACAATGCGTAAATAAATTTCCGTAACTACCATTGCATTGTTAAGGTAGAATGCTCAAGACGCTAAGGCTACAAAGCATACTCATCTACTACTACATACATACCCTCGCAAATCACTGTAACATGCATGGCCCTTGCTGGCAAAAAGAAACACCATTTGAAGCACAATTACACTCTCTTTTGGAGACATGTATTAACGGTGAATACCAATTCTGCCAAAAGCTGCTAATGTGGAGTTCACCATTAAATGTGAAGAAGTATGGAAAATGGATTCAAAAGTAGAATGTATCATATGAACAATATACTTACAATGCATTTAAATTGAATCCTTCACACACGGATTTGAAAGCACTAACAAATATACATGGGTCCACACAACACATGTGGCAAAAGTGGTTTCCATTTCATATGAAAGAAAAACACAAGTAATATATTTATAATGCAATATACACAAGCAGCTGTAATCAGAAACACAATTCAATGAAAGTAGCTTCTTTTTACTATGAAACAAAAAATAGGGAGTACTTTAAATCACCAAGTAAGATAACAAGATGATGAAGGACAGATAAAACTGAAGCGCTCCAAATGGCCTCTCAGCGAACCAAGGTCATACTATTGGAAGCCCTTACATGAGTTTCAGCATGTAGTACAAATAATATATGGAACATGAAACTATTTTACGAATTATAGTTATCTAATTATCTTTGAAGGACGGCGAACAAGATTTGTAATGAAGTACACTGCTCAACAATCCTCAGTTTTGTTCTGTTTGGGAAAGTGAAATAAAGATACAATTTCACAAAACACAGTAGTATTGTTTTGTTGCATATAAAATGACCATTTAAGTGCATAATCCATTTGTTGTTGAAATTCCTTTTTACAGACTTCCTAACAGAATATATGTGAACTACTGATGGTAATGATAAGTTAAAACCATGACTGAAATATATATTCTCGATTACACAATATTACCAAATGAAATTTATAGTGCGTAGAATGACCTAAACATTCTTAGAAAATGGAAACATGTACAAGAAAAAATATAGGGTTTACTTGACATTAAGTATAAGTCTTTGATTTTAGTGGTAATTCTTAATTGCGCCTATGGCTAATCTATAATTTTCAGATGGTTAAGGGAGACAATAATTTAATTGTGATCAGTGACTGGAATTCGATAGGAGGAAAATGGAGAGAAAGAAAAATTGTAGATAAGTATGGGTTGGGGGAAATGAATGAAAGAGAAAGCCAAATGAGATTTTCACTCTGCAGCGGAGTATCCACTATTATGAAACTTCGTGGCAGATTAAAACTGTGTGCTAGACTGAGACTCAAACTCGGGTCCTTTGCCTTTCGTGGGCAAGTACTCTGCCAACTGAGCTACCCAAGCACGAATCACGCCCCATCCTTACAGCTTTACTTCTGCCAGTACCTCGCCTCCTACTTTCCAGAAACTCTCCTGTGGAGAAAAAGCTGTCTGTTAGAAATATTTATGAGTTCATAGTTTAATCATTGTTAAAAAATTGTCACACTAAGTTGTATATGTGGAAGAGAAATGGTTCAAATGGCTTTGAGCACTATGGGACTTAACATCTCAGGTCATCAGTCCCCTATAACTTAGAACTGCTTAAACCTCACTAACCTAAGAACATCGCACACATCCATGTCCAAGGCAGGATTCGAACCTGCAACCATAGCAGTCACACGATTCTGGAATGACGAGCCTAGAACTGCTCGGCCACCATGGCTGGCATGTGGAAGAGACCTGGAGGTACCGGAAGGGTCCATATTGATTTTATACTGGTAAGGCAGAGATTTCAGAACCAGATTTTAAATTTTAAGACATTCTAGGAGTAGATCTGGACTCTGACCTCAATTTATTGTTTTATGACCTATTAAAACTCAAGAAATTGTAAAATGGTAGGAAATAAAGGAGAGGCACCTGGATAAGTTGAAAGGTCCACAGGTTGTTGAGAGTTTCAGAGGGAGCATTAGGCAGCAGTTGACTACAACACAGGAATGGAATACAGTAGAAGACAAATGAGTGGCTTTAAGAAATGAAATAGTGAAAGCTGCAGAGGATCAGATACGTAAAAAGACAAGGCCTAGTAGAAATCCTTGGATATCGTAAGAGACATTGAATTTCATTGATGAAAGGAGAACATATAAAAATGTAGCAAATGAAGCAGGCTAAAAGGAATACAAACATCTAAAAATGAGGTTGATAAGAAGTGCGAAATGGCTGAACAGGAGTGGCTAAAAGATAAATTGAAGAATTTAGAAGCATATTTCACTCCACCCGAACACTTCTATCTTATGCTAAACAAATTTGGGGAAAAAACCTTCTATCGCACACACTTGCAATAGTGAAATGCGCGCCAAGTACAAGTGTGCAGGAAGCCGCACCCATTATGGCACTGTTCTTCACATGGGGGCTAGTTGGGAGGGGCTCACACATGCATCGGTCACACTGACACTGTCGTGCTCATCTCCAGCTGCACCACGCATTATTTGCCTGCCTGGGTGTATGAAAATCATTCCATTTCTCCACCTGTGTCATTGACAACTGATGGTGCATACTATCCATGCTCTATGTGTTTAAGTGCTGCAGAATACCCCTTTGTTTCACATGTGGTTATGCACTGTAAGCCATAAAAATGAAAGTGTACGGTCCAAAATGTGGAGGTCATAATGACGAGCACCTAGGACACAGAAACAGTGATCGCCCACCTTGGTGCAATATGCATCACCAATATGAGAAATCAGTGCTCAGTGATCGGCCTCACACATTGCGTGCTCTGCCATGGTCTATTTCTCCACCTGCCCCAACCTGCAATGCCGCTTATGTTCTGTAACCCTGGTGTTGTTGATCGTACAGACATTCCAACATAAACTTTTCCGCATGTGTTTGATATGCGGTATACTACCGTCATTGCAAGTGGCTCCCTTTTCTCCTTTGCGAATCTGAGATACTTATTAATCTTTTTTCTCGGTTTATAAATAATCTTAACGACGTGTTAGCGCAGTATATGGCTGATTCTGTCCGTCACTCTTGGAATGTATGTCACAAAGGCCGTACCGATATTTTTTTCCCCGGTGTGTCACTTCGCTGAATGTTTGTCTCTGTTACACTTCTTATTAACTAATAAAGTACCCACCGCTCTTCAGAACGCTTCCCACATGTAGCATCTCGCGTCTGCGGTGCTGTGGCTCACATATTCTTTTTGGTTGCGTTACGAGCGTATTAATCACGTCTCTTTTGTGGCTTGGGTGGTAATTTGACAGTTTGTGCTCGTATCGGTCCTTGTGTGTCGGTTTTCGATACACACTGTGTACGAGGTTTTCACCATCCCTTGTGACCAGCACATTTAGAAAGGACAGCTGTTTGTCCTTTTCTACTTCCATGCTAAAGTTTATATTGGAGTGGAGGCTGTTCAAGTGTCTTAGGAAGTCACTGAGCTGTTCCTCACCACGGCACCACACAACAAAAGTGTCATCGATATATCTGTACCACACCTTAGGTTTACAAGGTGCCAAGCCCAATGCGTGCATTTCAAACTGTTCCACAAAGAAATTAAATTTGTTTGCAATCCATCTCCTAACTGATGTTTACACAACACATTCAAATCATTAAAATTTGTATGTCTCAGTGTATGGTGCCACATCTCTATTCCTGTCATGTATTCTTATTACTCACACTATTTATATTAAGCGCTTTCTTATAAAATCGGATTGTCGTTTTATACATCTTATTTTCTTTCAAAGCAATCACAATAAAGTTACTATTTGTATCAAAAACTTTTGAGATATTGCCAACAAATACAAGTTCACATTTTCTGTTACTTTAGAATAACTAATCAAAGTTCTGTCCATACTGTTGACATAAAATACATTTTTCGTTCAACTGGAATCATTTCGTTGTAAAAAAGAAAACAACTAATTATATTTTCAATTTTTGTAGTTCCCAATACTTTAACATCCACGATTTTTTTCGATTACAGGCTTTTAAAAGTTATGCAATCAGGGAAATATTTTCATGACCTATGTAACATCTCTCCAGTTTGCAATTCTGTTTGTTGTTAGGTGACTCAAGATTATTTCATGCCATTGTGGATTATATTTCCATTGCAAAATTGCTCTTTCTGATTGGGTTTCATTTATAGTCTCTGCCTTCTCCTTGCTGAACATCTCTTGAACTATACTGTTAACTTTGACATGTGACCACTTATTGTTGCCGCTATATTGATCGTTTTACCCATGTTGCCAGCTACCCTGGCTGCTTCCTTGGTGATGCCTACCACAATTCCATTAACTTCTGCATATTCCTAACTAGTGATATTCATTCTTGAAATGCCCTCATCTGCTATATCTGTTACACTGCTTGTACTTGGTAGCTAATACTATTTTTCTTTGCAATATGGAATGCATTGGATTTTACACTTCGACTTCCATCCTTGTTTTTCAAACCCATCATTCGATTTTTACTTTTAATGTATTCTACTGTTGGTTCTTCTTCTTGCAAATATCGACGAAATATCTGATAAAGCTCACAGTCTTGCAGCAATCCAATTTTTAGTTTAGCTTCTCATTTTCTGACTTTAATTTATTCATGTTCTTTAAAAAAACACAGAGGAATGTTGCCATGTCACTATAGTATTTTAACCTCTTTTTCCAACATGTCTCTGCAAATAATTTATAGTACTGTCGATTCCTTGGAGTATAATTTGTCAATCATTTTCATTATCTCCGACACAGTTTCCTTATTATTCGCAAATTCCAGTTGCTTGTTCATAATCTCTCTGTATACATAGTTGATTGCAATTAGATTTTCTACCCACCATGTCAGTGCTCGTTTTTGTTCTTGCAGCCACTATATGGCATTTTTTCCTTTTCAGAATACATTTCCATTCGCCTTTTCCAATTGCCACAGTCCTCTCCATCAAACACTGGTACTGTGAAGTCAGCCACATCCAATTTTATAAATCACTATTTTATTGAAATACAATCTTCTTTCAGTGAATAGCTGCTGGCTGCTGCCATGTTAAGAATTTATTAATAATAATTCAGATACATAAATCTTTAAACAGTGAATACTCTCAACAGTCTGACATGCCAACTCTTCTCCTCTACTTATGTATACATTCTACAGGCAACACTACATACACGAAAATTCTGTAACAAACTTCATTCTAGAACTTTCTTGATATAAATGTGCTATGTTTCCATAGACTTATTGAATGTTATTTGGTCACATCAAATACACACACTGTACTTGCAACACAGGAAAATTTAGCTTAATCTAATGTCTAAAAACATTTAGTTTAAATTAAAATCTAAAACAACAAAAGACAGACGTAACAGTAATGTTGTATATGCACCTTCATTGCATAAGCACAATTACACTCGACCTCCTGCGGGAATCGCGAAGTAACAAGCATGGAGGACATGGATGGAACCTGGGGATAGGTGGCGCTTGTTGAGGGTGTTTGGTCAACTGGGAGCCATCCCAAAATAGCGGATACAGTTGCAATAAACACTGTGTGCAGACAGCGCAGTGGTTAACATAACTGCCTAACAAGCAGGAGACGCTGGGTTCGAGTCTCAATCTGACACACATTTTCACTTGTCTCCACTGATTCTGCATGATGTCCCTATGCAGCTGACATCAATAATTCCCTCCATTTCATTTCCTTCTTCCCCTACCCCCTTCACCTTCCATTTGCATAGTATGCTTTTATCTCTATTCTTATCATTAGTTCTTAAAGTTATTTATATACCAACAGGTTTTGGAAAATCATGGGCATGAGTCACACATCATAGTTCACCAACACTTACATGAAGATATAACCAAAGCGACATTAACCTGTGTAGTATTGTCTTTATGGGCCATGTCTGATGGATATTACTGATGACCAACTCTTTCATCCAGCTGTTTTAGATAACTGTCTTAATGGAGAATGGCATCATGACTTCCTTCAAAATGAGTTACCAGAATACATGGAGGGTATTCCTTTGGCAATACGATGTCATACATACTTTCAGTATGATGGAGCTTATTTATTTATTCTTCATTATTACAGTATATTTTCTAAACAGCTAAAATAGTCCATACAACTCACACTTCCTTGGTTAGTTATAAGTTATGTAATAATTCTTTATTTCTGATAATTAACTCTTAAAAAAGAAAGAGATTAAAAAAACTACAACTCCTTCTACTACTACAAAACTACATCAGACAGTTACTAATTACAGTTAACTAATTACTCCTATGAACCATGGACCTTTCAGTTGGTGGGGAGGCTTGCGTGCCTCAGCGATACAGATGGCCATACCATAGGTGCAAACACAACAGAGTGGTAGCTGTTGAGAGGCCAGACAAACGTGTGGTTCCTGAAGAGGGACAGCAGCCTTTTCAGTAATTGCAGGGGAAACAGTCTGGATGATTGACTGATCCGGCCTTGTAACACTAACCAAAATGGACTTGCTGTGCTGGTACTGTGAACGGCTGAAAGCAAGGGAAACCACAGCCGTAATTTTTCCTGAGGGCATGCAGCTATACTGTGTCGTTAAATGATGATGGCGTCCTCTTGGGTAAAACATTCTGGAGGTAAAATAGTCCCCCATTTGGCTCTCCGGGTGGGGACTACTCAAGAGGACGTCATTATCAGAAGAAAGAAAACTGGCGTTCTGCAGATCAGAGTGTGGAATGTCAGATCCCTTAATCGGGCAAGTAAGTTAGAAAACTTAAAAAGGGAAATGGATAGGTTAAAGATAGATATAGTGGGAATTAGTGAAGTTCGGTGGCAGGAGGAACAAGAATCCAGGAGTAGGTTTAATAATCAATAAAAAATAGGAGTGCAAGGTAAGCTACTACAAACAGCATAGTGAACGCATTATTGTAGCCAAGATAGACACGAAGCCCACATCTACTGCAGTAGTACAAGTTTATATGCCAACTAGCTCTGCAGATGATGAAGAAATTGATGAAATGTATGATGAGATGAAAGAAATTATTCAGGTAGTGAAGGGAGATGAAAATTTAGTAATCATGGGTGACTGGAATTCGAGAGTAGTAAAAGGGAGAGAAGGAAACTTAGTAGGTGAATATGGATTGGGGGAAAGAAACCAAAGAGGAAGCCATCTGGTAGAATTTTGCACAGACCATAATTTAATCATAGCTAACACATGGTTCAAGAATCATAAAAGATTGTTGTATACATGGGAGAATCTTGGAAATACTAGAAGGTATCAGATAGACTATACAATGGTAAGACAGAGATTTAGGAACCAGGTATTAAATTGTAAGACATTTCCAGGGGCAGATGTGGATTCTGACCTCAACTGTAGATTAAAACTTAAGAAACTGCAAAAAAGGCGAAAATTTAAGGAGATGGGACCTGGACAAACTGATTAAACCAGAGGTTATACAGAGATTCAGGGACAGCATAATGGAACAATTGTCACAAATTGGGGAAAGAAATACAGTAGAAGAAGAATGGGTAGCTCTGAGGGATGAAGTAGTGAAGACAGTAGAGGACCAAGTAGGTAAAAAGATGAGGGCTATTAGAAATCCTTGGGTATCAGAAGAAATATTGAATTTAATTGATGAAAGGAGAAAATATAAAAATGCAGTAAATGAAGCAGCAAAAAGAAATACAAATGTCTCAAAAATGAGATCTACCGGAAGTGCAAAATGGCTAATCAGGGATGGCTAGAGGATAAATGTAAGGATGTAGAAGCTTATCTCACTAGGGGTAAGATAGATACTGCCTACAGGAAAATCAGAGAGACCTTTGGAGAAAAGAGGACCACTTGTATGAATATCAAGAGCTCATATGGAAACCCAGTTCTAAACAAAGAAGGGAAAGCAGAAAGGTGGAAGGAGTATATAGAGGATCTATACAAGGGCGATGTACTTGAAGATGTAGATGAAGATGAAATGGGAGATATGATACTGTGTGAAGAGTTTGATAGAACATTGAAAGACCTGAATCGAAACAAGGCCCCGGGAGTAGACAACATTCCATTAGAACTACTGACGGCTTTGGGAGATCCAGTCCTGACAAAACTCTACCATCTGGTGAGGAAGATGTATGAGATGGACGAAATACCCTCAGACTTCAAGAAGAATATAATAATTCCAATCCCAAAAAAATCAGGTGTTGACAGAGGTGAAAACTACCTAACAATCAGTTAAATAAGCCACAGCTGCAAAATACTAACACGAATTCTTTACAGACGAATGGAAAAACTAGTAGGAGCCGACCTTGGGGAAGATCATTTTGGATTCTGTAGAAATATAGGAACACGTGAGGCAATACTGACCTTATGACTTATCTTAGAAGAAAGATTAAGGAAAGCCAAACCTATGTTTCTAGCATTTGTAGACTTAGAGAAAGCTTTTGACAATGTTGACTGGAATACTCTCTTTCAAATTCCAAAGGTGGCAGGGGTAAAATACAGGGAGCAAAAGGTTGTTTACAATTTGTACAGAAACCAGATGGCAATAATAAGAGTCGAGGGGCATGAAAGGGAAGCAGTGGTTGGGAAGGGAGTGAGACAGAGTTGTAGTCTCTACCTGATGCTATTCAATCTGTATATTGAGCAAGCAGTAAAGGAAACAAAAGAAACGTTCGGAGTAGGTATTAAAATTCACATCGCTCTTGACATATTGGCTATATGTAATAAGGATGCATGTCCTATAATACATAAGCTTTTATTGGTCCTAGCAACGCTTCCAGTGACAACTGCATCTGCTCAAAGATCGTTTTCGTCGTTGCCCTGCCTGAAAACTTATTTAAGAACATCGATGAATGAAAACCGCCTCCTTGGTCTTACACTTATGCATTTTCATTACCAGATTCCTGTAGATGTAGAAAAAGTAATTACAAGATTTTTTAAAAAGTGGGCATAGAAGAAGATTAGAATTTAATATTTAAGAGCAGTATTGTGAATATACATATTTAATATTAAATTTCATTTTTTATACTTCTGAATTTTTATTTTATTTCTTATTTTTTTTACAAGAAGAAAGAAAGAAAATTCTTATTGTTAATATTTACATTCATGAGGAAAAACAGCTTATTATGCGCATAAAATGACGTAATTAACAATATAAGATGATTTCCTTAACACAGTCAACATTGCTGCATATGTGTGTGTGTGTGTGTGTGTGTGTGTGTGTGTGTGTGTGTGTGTGTTTTATGTGTTTTCGCGCGCGCATGGAGTATTAATGGTTTTATTTGGAATTAATTTTTTTGAAGGCAGGTACCAAAAAAATTGCCCCCCCCCCCCCCCGACCGAGATCCTGGATCCGCCCTGGGTAGATCACATAACTAATGGGGGGGGATATTTAAGGGGGGACTAAACAGCTAAAGTCATCAGTCCCCATAACTAATGAGGAAGTATTGAATAGAATTGGGGAGAAGAAGAGTTCGTGGCACAACTTGACAAGAAGAAGGGACCGGTTGGTAGGACATGTTCTGAGGCATCAAGGGATCATAAAATTAGCATTAGAGGGCACCGTGGAGGGTAAAAATCGTAGAGGGAGACAAGAGATGAATACACTAAGCAGATTCAGAAGGATGTAGTTTACAGTAAGTACTCGGAGATGAAGGAACTTGCACAGGATAGAGTAGCATGGAGAGCTGCAGCAAGTCAGTCACAGGACTGAAGACCACCACGACAACAATTACTCAGCTACTAATCTATTATGAACACTACATAATATATTCTTTTGCTTGTTCATTTTATTTTGGTGCATTTAACTTGTAGATTGTTGTTTTCATTACTGGATTTTCTGTCATGGTACCCTGGTCAGCAGCCATAGTCTGCTGGATTCCTTTGGCGTCGGCCAGCACATCAGTAGCGATTCCACTTTAACGAGTAATTCCACCCGTTACTGTCGCTTCTTAAAATCCACATTTCCATGATCACTTGCACCAACGTAGTAGAGATTCTTGTGGCAGTATTTCACTCATTCATCTTCTCTCCATCTACAGAGTATGGTGTCTAGCCTGGAAGGCAGCATGATGACTTATAGTTGAATGCCACGTGAAGTCTTCCATGGCCTTCCTGGATACTGTTGCTGCAGTATCGGCCAAGACGCCCCAAGTCGACATGCTCCTTAGTTCTGCTTTGGTATCTCACATTCTTAATACTTGACGTCCATTAACTGCTGCATCTTCATAGAGTGTGCTGTCCCACAATGTGTCTTCTGGTGTGCCCACACTGCCACAGGCGCAGCTATCGTTCATCTGTGTTCTGATTTTGTATAGACGTATGGCGTAAGCATCATGGCCAGCCAGGTAACGTATCAATCCACTCGATGAGTTAAGAAATTTCATTTTTAATCCCTCCCTGATGTTAGCAAGAAATGTTC
This sequence comes from Schistocerca gregaria, assembly GCF_023897955.1. NCBI lineage: Eukaryota > Metazoa > Arthropoda > Insecta > Orthoptera > Acrididae > Schistocerca > Schistocerca gregaria. Next base: position 252,530 of record NW_026062113.1, on the reverse strand, counting down.
TCTGGCCAGTGGCTGAAGTGTTCCATTAATTTTGCCATATTTGTAATATGCACATGGCGGCCACTGAGTGACGCGCGTTTCTTCGGCTCGCGAGTTTTTGCGCTCATTGAAGGTGTTACAGAGAAGTGCGACAGTCCACAACGTGTGCATCTGACTAAACAAGTGTTACTTGCCGTGGTGTATTGTTCTCCGTCGATTAACACATGTGATAAGTGATAAGTGAGTGAAAAATGGGAAGAGCACGAGTAAGCGGCAGCAGGCGAGGCTACAGGGGCGCAGGCAGCGCGGGCGCCCGGTCTCCGGCGGCAGGTGAGGCCCCGCTTCCCGACATCGGGGAGCTCGTCCGGTCCCAGGTGAGTGCGGCGCTGCACAGCAAAGACACGCTAGACGTAATCGTCCAATCCATCACGGACTCCGTGACGGCCGCGGTCATGGACAAACTACAAGAGTCTGTCGGGCGCAACAGCACCGAAATCCAGTCTCTTAGAAAGTCCCTGGCCGCACAAGAGAAGAAAGCCGCCGAGCTAGAAGCTAAACTGTCTGCTGCCACCGATGAAATTGAGCAGTATCAGCGAAGGAACAGCTTGCGCTTGTTCGGGGTAGCTGAAAAGGATCGCGAAAACACCGACGACCTGGCCATTAGCCTCGTGCGTGAGAAACTTGGCGTGCAGATCGACGTGGCCGATATTGACAGAAGCCATCGTGTTGGGCGCAGGATACCAGGCGCCACGAAACCCAGGCCTATAATAATTAAATTTGTGTCGTACCGGAAAAGAGCTGAAGTGTTTGCTCAGAAAAGAAAACTCGCCAAGAGTGGGGTTACCCTGAGGGAAGATCTGACGCGCGAAAGACTAAAAGTTTTGAACGCTGCGATCACACAGTTCGGCCTTCAAAATGTATGGACCCAGGACGGCAGGATCGTAGTCAAGACGGAAGGAGGGAGGAAAACGGTGACGAACATGTTCGAACTGAAAGACTGAGCGAAATCTCGCGAGACACAAAGTCTCATATTGTAATCTGTCTAATATAAGTTAATTTTTATTCTTTCTTTTCATGTTTTAGCTTAAATATAGCTCCGTTATTTCTATAAGTACCATAAGTACTCTATTTAAAATCAGTCAATTATTTCACATAAATATTGCTTCTTTATTTGTCTATCATAAGTGCTCATGTATACTCATATTGTCAGTTAAATGGGAATTAACATTCTCCATTAACAGGAATCTCTTTACAACCGCCTTTCTATATCTGTTATTTTCATCTTCGCCACTACCACTACTACTACTATTATCTTTTTCGTAACCACTACTGCCACTTTCCATCTTTCTTTTCGCTCCCTTCTCCGATACTTCCAGCGTGTTTTTCACCTTTAGTTCACAGACGCTTGAGTCAGTCACGACCTTGGACACCTGTCAACATGTTTTCCCCCACAAAATCCAGCTTTTGTCCCTCTTCCGGCCAGCAGGTAAACGGAGCACGCTCGGTCCTACAGGCGGCCACAATGGGACGGACCGGTTCAGGCGGCGGGCTCTTTGTTGCCCACGCGAACGCGCAGTCGCTAACGGCTCACTTCGACGAGTTCTGTGACCTGTTCTGCCAATCGCTGTTCCACATTATCCTCGTCTCTGAAACTTGGTTGAAACCAAACATTTCTTCCGACGCTATCCGAATCGCTGGTTACTCTCTCCTAAGGGCAGATCGTGAAACACGACGCGGGGGTGGTGTGGGTGCCTATGTTCGCTCTGATCTGACACCTACTGTACTATGCACATCGGATGCAAAGGGCGAAGGAGAAGCAGAGTTCTTATTTTTCGAAATAAATACATCAAATCAGAAACTGCTAATTGGAGTAATCTATAAACCTCATAACGTCGGTGCCATGTCCTCCTTTCAGTCTGCCCTGTCCTCACTCGTGACACAGTATGAACACATAATCATTATGGGCGACACAAACATCGACTTACAGTTAAAATCTCCCTCTGCCGAAAAACTAAGGCGACTGTTCCACTCCAATGATATGAGTTTAACACCGCTGGACCCAACTCATCACACGTCACACAGCCACACACTCATAGATATAATAGCAACAAAGCGACCAGATAAAATAATCCGCGCCAATCAGACATCCGCTCCGGGACTCTCTGCTCATGACGTGATATTCTTAAATTACTCAGTGCATACTACCAAAGAAAAATCTCACTTGGTAACCTACAGAAACTTAAAAAATGTTAACCATGACGCTCTTCAAAAGGATTGCTCAGACATCCCTTGGCATGATATAAGCAATGAACCGACTTTAGACGGAAAAATTCGGCAATTATGTAGCAAAATTATTGCACTGTATGATAAACATGCTCCTCAACGCACTGCCAAGGTAAAGAGAGCTCCTGCTCCATGGCTCACCACTGCATTACGCCAGTTAATGAATAAACGTGATGCTGCACACAGGGCCTTCAAGCGTAACCCAACTCCCGAGGCGTACGAAGCTTATAGGAAACTCCGAAACAGAACGAAGCAAAGCGTGAGAAATGCCAAAATCAGACATGCCCGCTCTGTCGTATGCGGCATATCAAAACCTGCTGCACTGTGGAAAAAGCTGCGCAGTTTCGGTATAGGGAAGCGAAGATATGACGCTGTTTATCAAGCGTCTGCAGAAGAATTAAACGATTTCTTCTCAACAGCTGTAATCTGCCACGCAGCGACAAATTACCAGCCCCAAGATATCAATCTCTTGAGAGACAAGTTTTTCCTAAAACATGTCACTACCGGCACAGTACACAAGGCAATTATGAGAATCTCTTCCGAGGCAGTAGGAAATGATGGAGTGAGCATTGGCATGATTAAAAACGTCGTAGCCACTATTATTCCAGTTATCACAGACATCTTCAACCTGTCTCTTGTCAGTAGTATATATCCTACTGAGTGGAAGCAAAGTTTAATTCAGCCTATACCCAAGACTGACAACCCTAAGTCGCCAGGTGACTACAGGCCGATAAGCATACTACCTGCAATATCTAAAGCCCTAGAATACATCGTCCATGAACAGCTGACGGATTACCTCAAAACTCATAACATCCATGACGAATATCAGTCAGGCTTTCGAAAGCAACATAGTACAGCAACTGCATTAATCAAAGTAACTGATGACATTAAACATGCTATGGACAGACATGAAGCTACTATCCTAACACTGCTTGACTTTAGCAAGGCTTTTGACACAGTTGACTTCGATATATTACTAATTAAAATGAAACAGCTGAATTTCTCAATCAGCGCAATACACTGGTTCGACAGCTACCTCAAAAACAGAAGTCAACAAGTCGTTTGTGGGTCGGAAAAGTCATCATGGAAAAGCGTGCACTCTGGAGTTCCCCAAGGCTCCGTCCTTGGTCCACTACTCTTCTCACTGTATATTAATGATATTTCTTCAGTGATTCACTCCTGCAGATACCATCTATATGCTGACGACATCCAACTGTACATAAGTGCAAGCCCCAAAAACATTGCTGGCGCAGTAGCGAGTATGAACGCAGATCTTTGCTCTGTTTCTCGATGGGCACAGAACCTAGGTCTGAAACTAAACCCCAAGAAATCCCAGGTCACACTTATATCTCATCCAAAGTTAATCAGCCGGTACTTTCGCGAAACGGTCCCTAAAATACTCCTCAATGGTACCCAACTACCATACCAAAAAACAGTAAAAGACCTTGGAATAATCTTGGATGAACACCTAAACTGGGAAGAACAAACAGTCACAGCTTGCCGGAAATCGCTCTCCTCCCTACATGCAATTAAAAAATTTAGAAAAATATTTCCAACCCATGTTAAACAAAAATTAGTCCAAACACTAGTCTTGCCTAATCTTTACTACTGCGATGTAGTTCAACACGGCACAAATAGTGAAAATTCTAGATGCCTCGAGCTAGTGATGAATGCTTGCGTCAGATACGTGTGCAATATTCGGTTGTATGATCATATCAGTCCTTCATACTCCCAGCTAGGTTGGATACGCCCACATAAGGCACGCGATCTCCACACGATGTGCTTACTTCATCGATTTCTTAGCCACCGGTGCCCCCAATACTTATCTTCTCACATTAAACATCTATCATCATTCCACAATCGCAATACCAGATCGGATACGTCTATCATCTTGGCTGTACCTTTACATAACACAAAATCTTTCTCCGTGTCATTCTCCATCTCAGCCATACGACTATGGAACGCACTCCCCTGTGATCTGCGTCTTATCCAGAACTACTCAACATTCAAGAGGGAACTCAAAACTTACATATTAGGGACGGTATAGCCACCATTGTTGTGCCCCTAACATCTCTTTCTTTCTTCTCTCCATCACAGCTTCGAATTTTACCATTCTTTTTCTCTTCCTCTAACCTATCTACCTCTTATATATCTCTTTCACCCCATTTTATCGTCTTATGTCTCTGCTCGATGAGAATAACTCACAAGCTGCAAGAATATAACGAGAAAATTCCCAACTAACTGACATTCACAAAAGAAATGTATGTTTACTTTCATATACTTAGTCACTATTATTATTATTATTATTATTACTATTATCATTATTATTATCATTATTATTGTTGATTGTTATAATTATTTTTATTGTTATAACTATCATTGTACTACTGTTATAATCTCAAATTTTTTTTCGTTTGACATCAATACTGCATAATACGTTAAATGTTCTTAATGTTATTTAGAAACTGTAACTCGTTCAATCTGAGTATGCCTGGTTAGGTGTAAGAGAGGGCCTGAAGGCCCTAATCTTGCCAGGTAAAATAAATGCATAAATAAATAAAATAAATAAAATATGCATCTTTTATTGCCGTTTTCGAATTGGCCTCAGTTCCACGGAACCTTGGTACTTCCATTTGATTGCCCTTCTTTAAACAGTACAAGGCTCCCCTTTTCCTAATTTCCAGGTCTGGTGGGCATATTCTTAGAAATACAAACAAAGCATCGTTCGGGGTAGTGTGATAGGCACCTTAGTAGGGGAGTGTCTCCCGACACTACGCACTTGGCTGTTTTGACGTTTGGCTGCCGGAAGTCACGTGACTGTACCTTCAGTAAACACTTTGCTGCGAGGACGGTTTTCAATTTTCATACAGTTGCATCAGTATGGAGATCACTGAGTTGCTCACGTGGATAGTGAAGGAATTAGTTAAGCACGAAATAATTTCCATCTTATGTTTTAGTCCTTCATGTTCAATAAACAGAATAGTGTAAAAGTTCCGCAGTAGGCCCATACTGAAATTTACGTAATTGATATATGTGCGTACAGATACGCCGAAATATTCTGCCGATTAGTGTCAGGTTTTTTTCTTTCTTTCTTCCTTTTTGTGGATCTTAGTTGTTATAACGAAATGTGCGTAAAATATGGGAAATAAATGTGGTTAAAAGGTTAACACAGGGCTATACTGCTCATAAGTCTGCTGCCTCGGTTTATTTCGCATTAACATGTAGGGGGACCAAACTGGGAAATATGAAGTATTTTTAATATTTTGGACGACGAAAAGCGGCTTATAAGTAGCCATAGTACAGTTCCAGCCCTGTTGAAAACCTGCATAAGGATTGCTGTATAGTGAAAAAAGATCATGACTACACCTGAACAGAGTCATAATTTGTACAGCTCTAGAAAACGTCATTAGCTTCCAGCGAAAAAAAAGAACTTCCCTAAACATAACAACATAACAGCTGAAAATCTTGAAAGTGTTTAACCTGAGCTTAGATATAATGTAATGGATAATGCTACATGGCGCAAAATATTGTGATGTATCGTTTTTTTATTCCAGAGTGTCGCCAATATTGCTGTGAAATAATCTTTTCTGTGACAAACAGAAAGAATAATTAAGTGTAAACGGGTCACATACTGCTCAGAAAGTTACTTTCATAATGCCTGTGTCTTAGAACTAAATGTGTTATCACATTTTATAGAAGTGAAGCCAATTTTACTATGTCTGTGTAAAGATTGGTTATCAGCACAAGAAGCAGGGTAGTATAACTGAATTGAATGTCTAAATTCAATAAGAGCATGGTGCAGAAAACCTGCTTCCTTCGGTGGTGTATCTAAATATACCAACAGAAAATCTAGTGTTAAAGAAATTTACTTAAGAAGCTACTGTGTGGACCTAGATTTTGAGTTGGCTGCTTGGGACTTATTAAACCTTATTATAATAATTGTTGTCTAGTATACCATTCTCCAGATGGCAACTTTGAAAATTTTCTCATCTAAATAGAATCTTGGCTGTATTATTTTATGCACTTGAAATCATAAATTGCACTGGGTGTTTATTTCAATGTACACTTTTGCAAGGAGAGTTCTAAGGAGGAAAATTTATGAATCTATTAACAATTTGTGGACCATTTGTAGCATGTCATTTACCAACCAGAGGTGATGCCTGCCTTGACACTGTTATCCCAAATCTAAATACATCGGACTATGAGATGACTTTAGTTGACCCAATGACATCTGCCAACAGAGCACTAGTCATGGGACTTTATACAAAGAGAACTAATAATCAACCAGCTGTTTCCTAGCATTCTAATTATGTATTCACAAAAAGGATCATTAACAAGGAAACATTAAACTATTTTCAAAGAGCACCATCTGCAGTAGACTCACAGGTGGTATTACAAGAAATGGCTGTGATTAATGCATTTAAAGAGTTATTTCAGACCATCAAAACCACATTTGATTATAGCTATCCACATAAGACCAAAAAATGTCGCAACACAGGCAAACTCTGTGTATGGTAAAGTATTTTGTCATAGCAGACATGACATTTAAGCACTTTTGAGAATTTCAGCCAGTTTTCTTTTACATAGCAACTCAGACTTGCTGTAGCATGACACTAAATTCTTGATTTTTGTGCTCAAACACAGTAGTAAAATCATGACAAATTCCATTACTTTCTTTGTTGTCTTTTGTTAACTCAAATCCTTTACCAAACACTGATTCAGACCAATTATAATGTTTCATTGTGCAATTCAGTTTTATTTACACAATTAGATATCGCTGAATTATACAATACAGTTTGAATGAGCCAAGATGGTGGGACAGCATTATTTTAGTACACCATGATTAACAAAACTCAAAAAATGCACAAGTAAATTTAAATTTTTATTCACCTTCAACTACATGGAATCTCTCTATCACTCACACACACAAATTGCCATAATGTACAAGACCACCTTTATGTGCATGAACAATATTAGGAAAAGGATAGTTTCCTATTCACTGTAAAGGTGACAAGCTGAGTTGCAAACAGGCACAATGTAAAGACTGTTACACATTTAGCTTTTGGCCAAAGCTTTCTTCAGAAAAAAAACACAAAAAGATTAACACATGCAAGCACACTCCCTGCACACATCTCCACTATCTGCAGTGGGAGATGTTAGTTGTGTGTGCTTGCTAGTGTTAATCTGTTTGTGTTTTGTTTTCTGGAGAAGGCTTTGGACAAAAGCTAAATATGTAACATTTTTTACATTGTGCCTGTCTGCAGCTCAACATGTCACCTTTACAGTGAGTGGCAAACTATTTTTTTCCTAATATTGTTGATATTCCAACCTGGAGTTTACTTTTTTTAACAGTTAATCACCCCTCACAAAATCCTTCTCTACATTGCGGAAAAAAATCTATCCTGAGATTCAATCTTGGCATTCACATTTACTGTGTTTTCTTGTGAGATTGCCAATGATTTTCTTCAGATCCTTCAGTATTTTGGCCTTAGTCTCCTGTCCACACTGTGTTCCTTTGCTGAGTGCAACTATAGTTTCACAGTGAGACGTCACATCCTTTTCAAATGTGTCAGCAGATTTTTCTGAATTGCCAGAAAGCAATGCCGACACATATTCATTGTCTGCACTAGAGGGCAAGGAACACTGTTCACTCTCCTGGACAGCACCAAACAATGATTTGGCACATGCATGTATATGCTTACGTATGTTAAAATTTAAAATATTGTCTAAACAGCTGCATTTATACGAATGCACATATATGTTGCAGATGATACACTTAGGTGAACATTTTCTTTCGCATATCAGTTCTGAATTTTTTACAGCAACATACATGTCACAACCAGTGGAAGAAAGCACTTCCCACAACCCTTCACCCCTGCATAAAATCATCCCATTTGTTATATCTGAGCTATCGTTGTGGCTTGCTTTCACTCTTGACGCCCTAGAGCACTGTTTACGTTTTGAGAGCTTCACTAAAATGGTTCAAATGGCTCTGAGCACTATGGGACTCAACTGCTGTGGTCATTAGTCCCCTAGAACTTAGAACTACTAAAACCTAACTAACCTAAGGCCATCACACACATCCATGCCCGACGCAGGATTCGAACCTGCGACCGTAGCAGTCGCACAGTTCCGAACTGCGCGCCTAGAACCGCGAGACCACCGCGGCCGGCGAGAGCTTCACTAAGTCCTCATATACTTTGTCTCTCACTAAGCATAACAAAGCATTTAATGACTTGTCCAGCCTTCTGCACTTTTTCCCTTCTAGATAACTGTATTTAATAACTTTATGTAGGGACTCCAAGTAATTGTTTGTATTAATGCTCAATCGGTGCCTAAAACAATACGCCCACTTTTCCACTCACTGGCAGTACAACTTAAGAAAGTACCTGCCAAATTCTGCAGTATCTGGATCATTCAATAAGTCTTCCACCACTTTCTCCAGACTACAAATAAAAACATCTATATCCAGTTCAGTCTGAATCGCTTTTTGTGAACAAAACACTGCTGATTTTTTTCTCACTACCCCCAGAAATTCTCCTTAAATTCTGAGACCAGTTCCGTTGTATATGTCAAGAACACAGCAACTGGTTTGGCACAGGTCCCATTACTGCTGACCATGCATTATAAAATGCTGGTGCATCATCAGATATAAACACATTGGACTTTACAGTGCCCACCCTTTCTCTCACACATTTGAAATAAAAATACAGTAAGCACATGTCTCCCCTATTTGAAAAACAAAATGCAACTGGCATTCCAGCACCATATCTATCAACAACGACAATAGTAAAAAGTTGAAAATCGTATGCAGTCATGCCATGAGTGCCATCCATACATATTTTATCTTCTCCATACTTTAGAAGCTGTTCGGCCTGAAAGTCTGTCATTATAATAAGAATGAAGTCTTCAGCTTGAAAATTAGGATCCACTTGTTTTTGGTGCTTGAAATACATTACTGGGTTGTCGCTTTGTCTCTTCATTTCTTCAACCCACAATTTCATACTCACTGCGTCATTTTCATGCTTCTTCGTTGCATAACCAATATCAAAATCCCTTTTTATATTATGCAAATCTTTTTTCTCAAGGAGATGGATTCTCTCTACACTTGCAGCGATTGGTGCACTTTGGACATCTTGTAAAACTCGTCCAACAGGAACACCCTGTGACAGCCGCCCTGAAAAAGAAAAAAAGGAAATAAAAATGAAGAACATTGATAGACCCTACGCCTGTTCACACAAATAGATTTGATAATTTCATGTTTCATGTACATAAGTATAACATAATCCATTTTACCTGCCAACTTTGCCCTATGGTTCCTATGCAGAAATGTTCTTCCAACATCTTGGGTGTGTCCCATATGTTTTGAAAAAAATTTTAAGCGGCATTTGTCCTCTGTTATTGTCACTTGCATGTTGGACGGACAAGAACTGCCTATTTTATTCGTGCCCATACTTTTGACACACCTGGCACCTCTTCTTTTAGAATTGAAATTGAAAGAGCGATGGCAGTGGAAATATCGAACACGTTTTTCTAGTCGCTCCTGCTCCGAACAATTCATTACATAACGAACATGATTTACTTTTTCGTAAGAAATTTTCCACTCTTCAAAGTCTGAAAAAAATGTTAAGGCAGTATTTTTAATTCATGTACTTGGGACCAACAAAATTTACTAAAACGTGACTAACACAATAAATATAAAAACAAACCTGCAAGACAACCAAATTCTATCTCCTGGCACTCAAAACTAACGTCATGGTTTTCTTGAATATGTGTTCTCAGTGTGTCATAGGTGTGAAACGAGAGAGAGTACTGTGGGCAAATAATGCGGCATTTCCGACTGTTTTCCTCCGAATTCATGTCATGCACAGTTATTTGATGACGTTTTAATGAACTGCATCTCATAAATGCAATTCCGCACTGGGGACACAATTCACTGCCTTTTCCTTTTTTAGACACATGGATATCAAGTTCATGAACTTTCCTCATATGGGCCTAGCGGTTCTTTCGCATTTGAAACTCTGAACTGCATTCCTCACACTTATAGAGCGTTTCGTGGGAATCACTCATGTTTACTAAAACACACTAAACAATAACAAGAAACGATAACAAAACTTAACAGCAGCAACGAAATAACAAGAAGCAGCAACAAACAACGGAAGCAGTTAAATGGAGCACAAGGCAAATATCAACATGAATGACGCCTTTGAACAGGATGCCTTGTCACGTTAAACCAACTTCCGGTCAGTAAACGTCAAAACAGGCAAGTGCATACTGTCGGGAGACACTCCGACCTTAGTAGCACGCCTCATTCGACTCTTCTCACTATTGAGGCTGCCTTCACTGGTTACAGTCTATGAGCCCAGACGCTTGCACCAAATACTACGACTGATGCTAACATAGATTGTTGGTATACTCTGGCTGTCTTCAAGGGAAGCCAAAATAGGCTATTTGCAATCTTTATACTTTTATTCATTACTATGGTACCTTTTATGCCTGCTTCCTCCACGTGATGTGCAAAGTTACGTCGTTCGTCCAGAAATGCGCCTGGATATCTCATTATTGCGCTTCTCCTAACCATTATATCACTTAATTTTATTTTAGGGTTTCTTATTAGGTTACTTTTCAGCAGGAAATACGCTGTTTTGTGAAGTGCTAATGACAATTTAACACTTCAACACCAGCCCTCAGGTTCGAGGAGAGGTGCATTACATTTGTGTTCTATAATTCTTCTGGAGTCACCACTTACAATGAACAGCACATCATCTGCAAATGCCACCACTTATGTTACTGCTGTCACCTAACTTCTATAGTATGGGTTCCAGTGCTACATCCGAAAACTCCAGATCACACACCAATCCCTGTGGACAGCCATGTGTTATTGTCTTCGTTATTTTCTTTCCTGGGTATGATAAAGAAGCATGTCGTGCATGACAACAGTCTCTCAGGCAATTATGCAGCACTTCTAGACACTCCAAATCCCTAAGGCAACCAAAGAAAGGTAGCCACCATAGATTATAGAAGGCACCAGCAATATCAATCATCATCGCTAGAGTGTACCTAGAATAAGTATTTGTCGCTAGTGAAATTGGCTTATTAATTGCGTCTAGTTGATTTCCGTTTTCTAAATCCATACTAGTGAGGGCTTATCCTGTGTAGCAGTTTGTGATCTTGTAATCTTTTGAATAATAGGCACACAAATATCTACCCAAGAAATTGAAAACACAAACCGGTCGGTAGGATTTGTGTATCACTGTATCTTTATCTTGCCCGTAACTAATTATTACCACTTCAGCATTCTTCCACGCTGCAGGAATCCTTCCTTGCAAGATAGATTCATTGGGTCACGTGGCTCTGGTATAGTTTCTTGGCTCTTCATGTTTTGCATCTTAATTTTATCTGTGCCCTGCTCGATGCAAAATACTGCTTTAGAGTGACATCTGATGATATTTATCGATGCCTCCATAGCTCTATGTATTGCCACTGTCGCTTCTTGCCCTTTAGCATCTATATTATCATCCAGCAACGGCTACATTATCACATAGCGATGGACTTCCTGGACAGTGAAACACTCTGCTTAGTTCTTCCCAGTTATATATCACGTTTTCTGTGTCATCTTGGAAAACCCTTGCAGTAGTGGTATAGTGTGTGATACTGTAGTCACTCGATGTCATTCTAGTCGCAACCTTCCAGCCATTCACACTCCGCGCCGCTGCCGTATTTGCTCAAGTGACATCAGTATTTGACGTTGGTCCAACCTTCTGTTTGTAGATTGCAGGTTGTAGGGTGCATTCAATACCCATAGGCTGAGTTCCATAATGGCTTCTTCTTGTTGTCTTTCACGTCATTAGTAAGGCGGATATGCCACAATACGGACTTTGCAGTTGCATCGATGGAGTACACGTTAGTTTATCCTAGATGACTAATATCCTATTGTCTTAGCAGGTACTCGTCGATCTAACAGTTCCACACAGTGTTCTGAGCAGTGTTGTGATCTTTTTGTCACTGTTATGGTCTTGTTAAGTGACATAGGGGTGACGAGTATATATTCAACAGTCTTGCCCTACTCGCCTGTGATCGAATGCTATACGACCATGTGTCATCACAAAGTGATTGTACAAGGTATCTAAGGAGAACTATTCATTTCTTCTGGCAGAAACCTGCTTCAGTAACTTCTCAAGGTTTCCCACTTCTGTTGGGATGCTGTTCTCTCTGAGATGGATACTTACTACGAAATCAAGGATGCTTCTACCTTACTAGATGTCTTAACGCTGTAGTAAGCGTCATCGGCTCTTCCAGCACAGTGAACTGTATAATGTTCTGTATGCTTTCAGAAATCTGTCTCGGATCTTTTCTAGTCTGTGTTTCATTATTTACTTATTTGTAGCACATGTTTGTTTCCTGTACGAGCTGGCGTTGAGTCTCGTACTGTTTATATTGTAGATTCACTTCCTGAATTGTTGATCTTCTTTTAATTCTGTAGGTAGTGCAGTGTGTTTCTCAGGACGTGTGCTGTCGCAGTTTGTGTCACCAAATCCTGTTCGCCTATATCATATGTCACTCCTAAATCCGTCTCTTACCTTTTTTCTCTGTTATACCACATATTTATCAATTTTCGCCAAAAACTTCGTTCCTGCTTTTTGTAGGTGCATGTTGCTTTACTTCAGTCTTTGTCGCATGTTCTGTTCTATGGTACTTACTGCTCATTTTTCGCCAGAAATTCCTCACTCTTTTGGTGTCCCTCCTCCTCCTCCTGGATGTTTCTTACACAGACAGCATTTGATCGCGTCCGATTCGATTCGAACTTGTTGCATAGATCATGAATACGACACTTCGTAATCATGTGGAACGTGCCAGGTTAATAAAAGATGTCTATACAAGATATTACATTACACAAAATATTACATGACACTTAATATTATTCTGATTACACGCTTTTGCGCAATGAACACTCTTCTACTCAATGATGAGTTACCCCAGAATATGATGCCATACGAAAGCAGAGAATGAACCGAACCTTGCGGCACCTCATTCTTGATTGTTTCTCAGTTTGAGAAATCACCAGTTTTTTGCATATTATGTGAACTGCTTATTTCATCTTTCTGCACTCTTCCCGTTAGAAATGGTTTAAACCATTTGAGTGCTGTCCCATTCATACCACAGTACTTGAGCTTATCTAGAAGTATTCCAAGATTTACACAATCAAAAGTGTTTGAGAGATCACAAAAAATCCCAACGGGTGACTTCCACTTACTCAGTGCATTTAATATTTCATTAGTGAAATGATATATAGCATTTTCCGTTCAAAAACCTTTCTGGACACCAAACTGACATTTTGTTAAAACTTTATTTTTACAAAAGTGTGAAGCTACTCCACAACACATTACTTTTTCAAGAATTTTGGATAAGGCAGTCAGAAGAGAGATTGGGCAGTAGTTGTTGACATCAGACGTTTCCCCTTTTCTATGCAGTGGTTTAACAATGGCATACTTCAGACTATCTGGGAAAATACCCTGCTTCAGAGAGCTATTCCATATGTGGCAAAGACTCCCACTTATCTCTTGGGAACAAGCTTTTGTTATCCTGCTTCATTACTTTCTACTGTTATCAGACGCCTACCCATAATCCGTTCTTATAATCTGCCTTGTTAGGAGGGTTTGATATGTGCACATTCTGTGTGGCCAGTGGCACAGCACTTTGTTTTGTTTGTTTGTTTTTTTGGGGGGGGGGGGGGGGGGGAAGGAGAGCAGACAGCGAGGTCATCGGTCTCATCGGATTAGGAAAGGACGAGGAAGGAAGTCGGCCGTGCCCTTTGAAAGAAACCATCCCGGCATTTGCCTGGAGTGATTTAGGGAATCACGGAAAACCTAAATGAGGATGGCCAGACGCGGGATTGAACCGTCGTCCTCACGAATGCAAGTCCAGTGTGTAACCACTGCGCCACCTCGCTCGGTGGCACAGCACTTCACTGAACGTATCCTGGATGTTGGATCGGTCACCGTGTAGCCATTTCTTGGCCACCGAGGTCACCCAATCTTATTTCATTAATCTACTTTTTGTGGAGTTGGTTTAAGATCAAATCACAATGTTTCATTTGCTATCCCCTGCATTTATCCTGCTCTCCATTGTCTTCATTAGTTTCCTCAGAAACTGCTAAGAGTAGGACATATATTCCTACACGTTTTTTGTTCAGAATCACTAATGCTATCAGCCCTCAAAGCATGTACGTCTCCTCTTGACTCATCCTATGTAGTTACTAATAAATATCGTACTTACTCTCACTCTCTTGGCTCCACCAACCACAGTCGGCTTTTGGCCTCCGCAAGTAGCCTCCTCCACTGCATTCTGTCCTTGGTATCGTCTTCCCTTGCTCCAAGTATGTGAAGGTCCTTGGCCCCCCTGGCCTCTCCATCTTATTTTTTGGTTTGCCTAAATATCTTCGCCCATTAAGTTTCTTCTCCGACACTTATCTCAATTGTGGTCTTTCCTCTATTCTATAGATGTACCTGGTCAATCTCAGCCTCCTTGTCCTGGCTTCTGCAGCGATATTTGGTTCATTATATACCACCCTGAGTTGCCTGTTTCTTTTTCTTCGCTATTCTCCTCCCTCACAAATTGGTCCAAATATCTTCTGCAGGATTTTGTTTTCGAAAAATTTTATCTTCATCCTTGTGTACTTATCTGCTCTCCATATTTTTGCCCCTATAATAATACTGATTTGATTGTACAGTGTCCACTCTTATCAATATGACCACCTGTCAAAAGTCCGAATAACCACCTTTTGCAGTGTAGGACGCTGCTAGACGTGTAGGAAGAGAGTCAGTGAGATTCTGGAAGGTACTGACAGGGATGTGGGCCCAAGCTCACTACAGTGCCATGGCCAGCTGTGCTAGGTTTTTTGGTTTAGGATCCATGGCACAAACAACCCAACTGAGGTGGTCCCACAGATTCTCTATTAGGTATTGATCTGGGGCGTCTGGTGGCCAGAGGAGTACAGTAAACTCATCCTGGCGCTCTTTGAACCACACACGTACACCACAAGCTGTGTGTTGTCCTCCTGATAGATGCCGTTGTGCCAAGAAAAAACAAGGTGCATGTAAGGGTGGGCGTGGTCCCCAAGTATAGGTACATACTTGTGCTGATTCATTGTGCATTCAACAAACATGCAATCACCTAGGGAATGTCTCGAAAACATTCCCCACACCATAACACCCCCTCCTCCAGCATAGCACATTCCAAAGATAGTTGCACCACTGTACACGACAACGGCCATGTGTCCGATGGAGCATAAAACGTGATTCATCTGAGAAGTCCATCTGTCGCCACAAGTGGACTTCCAGTTGCGGTGTTGGCGTGCAAATTCCAGCCTTCGTAGCTGATGAACAGCACTCAGGATGGGTGCATGAGTCACCTGACTGCTGCAGAGTCCCATATGCAGCAATTTGTACTGAACTGTAATTGATAAGCTCCTTGGTTCATTTGGGCAGTCAGTTTCTCAGTAGTTGCACATCTATTCATCCATACACATGTCCACAACCATCATTCACTCCTGTCACCTATGGCCCATGGTGCACCACAGCTGCCTCAGCTTCAGTTTTGGATAATGTCAGATAAATCGCTCTGTTTTTGTGTTATGTCAACGACTACACGATTTTCTTATTCCCCCTGGCACACATTATATACCTTCACTGCTACTGCTGCCATCTCCAGTCTGTGAATTATTATTGCATGTTGACATCAAACATAAGTGGTGGTCACATTAATGTGACTAGACCATGTACTTTTATATGTCCTTACTTTGATAAAATTTTGAATGACAGTAGTTTGTCGAGTGAATATGATGCTCTGGATGCCACTTTTATCCTCGCTTCTATTTCTTGTTTCTCATCCTTTCTTTTAGATACGCCAACCCCCAGATATTTAAATTCTTCTTCTTCTTGAAACACATTGTCATCAATCAGTATGGTTTCGTGCCTTTTTGTGTTCGTAATTTCTTTCTACCCTCATTAACTGCTATAGATATCTGGCATGATCTTTACTTTCTCTACTGTAGCTTTTTATAGTGATTTCTAATATGTAAAGCGTTTTGCCTTATCACGATAAGTTTTGAAGGTATCAGCAAAAAGTCAATTATCAGACAACAATGTTCACCATTGTTTTCTACCTCCATTTTTTTTGTAATTTTTAGGCAATTCTATACTATATCTTTGACATCTTTGAAAATATTAAAAATATGTCAAAACATTTTCGATATGGCATTACTTATCTTCATCTGTTTCTTTTGTAAGAGCATAGATGTAGGATACTCGAACATTCACCTCCCAGTGCTGTACACCTATTCCCGCATCTGATGATTCTGGATACATGGGTCGTTGACCACAGATACATCTTGGCATGCAGAATGAATGTGGGACTTTTGGGTCAGCTGGAGGTTGTGTCATCACAATTTGCAGTTCATCTGTGCTGGGTTGTTGTCAGAAGGTCACCAGGGCACTGACCACTAGAGTGTATGTATATACTGATTACCTCCTCGCCCTGATGAACCCATACCTCGCTATCACTCATCCTGGACTAGATACCTTAAAATGTATGGTCAGCAGTGGGATCCTCAGTGTTCCTTTACTCAGAGAGGAGGGAAAAAACCTACAGTCTTTCATGAGATGTATCAGTGATCGGCATTATTCATGGAAGTTAGTGTGTGGTATCCGTGTGTGGAGCAATGGAACAGACACAAGGCTGATGCAGACACTATTCTTCTGTCAGACAACGTCTCTCCGGCGATGCAGTGGAGCGAGACCCAGCACTGAAGGTAAGATTGCTGCAGATGCTGGCTCTGCTTGATGAGCACGCAAATGACAAAGATGGCGAATTTTAATTACTGGAGTAACTGGTTAATCAATCATGATGGACACACAGCAGTGTGTGGATTTGCAGACTGTTATAACGCAATTACAAACAGAAATTCGTCTTTTAAATGTAAATGTAGAACGTATGAAGAACGTAGGTGAAGTGCATAGCAGCCCTCAGAGTATAACCGATGAGAATACAATGGACTCAGCGGTAGTTAGGAACTGCTCTTTGATCCCTACAGTTCCAGTCTTCCACCGTAGATCTGACGAGAATGTTCACATGTTTTTTTAGTAAGCTGAAAAATATAGCAAGTTTACAATCCTGGTGTGACTCGGACAAAGTAATGTGGCAGAACTGTGCATCCAAGATGATGCACTCGATTTCGTCAAGTGTGATACCTCATGCAGTCGTGCAGCTACTTACAACGACTTTAAAACGACTTTTGTATAAAAGTACAAGACCAAAAACACAGCAAGGTTTAACAGAGAGCAACTACACAGCATGCATATTTCCGGCAGAGAATCCATCGAGCATTTTGCAGATCACATTGGAAAGATAATTCTAATACACATTAGCTCAGTGAGAACGATTTTCACATGAGGCAACATTGTTTCAAGCTGGACAAAGGGTACTAGATACGTCTTTGAAATGGCTACAGAGTGAAGCTGGCAGAGCAGTAAGACCGGTGCGCAGCGAGACATCTGAATAAGCATTACAAACGACAGTTCGATTTGTTAAAGAGCTACAGAGACGTCAGACTGATCGGCAAACCGGATCATCATATGTACGAAGTTTGCTTGGAAACCAGGCTTCATGAGAACAGGCAACAAAACACAACTTCTTGTAGGAAAAATATTTGATGTTTCACCTCTGGAGTTGAAGATCACATTGCGCGAAACTGTAAGAAGGGGAATCCAAGTCCTAAGGTGGAGAGCTCTGAGAAGAATACATTAAAATATGACAGAGGAGATGGAAGGGCCATCACTACTTCCCCCCCAAGAAGCGCTAGTTATTGCGAACTCAACTGATGACAGTTCCAAAGGTGTGCTCGTGAACACAATTTACCATGAACAAAATGTCCATTTCGTATTCGATACCAGGCCTCAAATTTCTTTGACATGGTGCCATATAGTTAAGGTAGAAAGTATGTGACATCCGAGGTGTACAAATAAAGGTTTAAGTGGCAATGGGGTGCACAATTACAGAAAAGTGTTGAATAACATCGCAATAAGCCAAGATGGATACGTAGTAAAAATGCAAGTGATAAGAAGCAGAGAGAACGCTACAAAGCTATATTGAGGTTAGATTTCCTGACAGCTAACCATGCTCAGATCATTGTTGTAGGAAGAGAAATCTGGTTCGGTTATAACGATTATGACTACATTGGGAACTCTAGAGGTCAGACTCAAGGGAATGCTAGCGCCACTAAGGTAATATGCATGCTGAGTAGTGTCGCAATTACGCCATTCGAAACATTATAGGCATATAAGACATTAATAACTAAAGTGTGTACTGACTGGAAAGAGATGCAGTACTTACAAGTCACATTCTAAAAAAAAAATCTAAGCCGGAAAGGAGACGTCATGAAAAGTTGCAAATAAGATAAGATGGCGAGACGCTAAGGGCTGCTCGTACCTGAGTGAACACTGGTTGCAACAAATATTTGACTGAATGCGAGCACATCCCGCCAGGAACAGGAAAAACTATGTATATCTACGTGCTGATGCCAATGTACCAGGGGAGTAATTTGTTTTCAGAGCCTACAGCAAATGGTGGCTTGCTAGACCACAGGCATTCCTATGTTGCGAGAACTGTCAGTGTCAGTAAAAAGAAACAAGTGGAAAATAGAGAAACATCAGTAATGCACTGCTGTGAGGAACTATTGTTGCACCAGTGTTGAACATAGCTCCACAGGATATGATGGAAGTACCCCCCAAGAAGCAAGACGTGTGGGTAGTAAATTATTGTCCACCTAATGACAGTGTGAAGAAATCAACTGACGAAGCACTCGAACAAAATCGAACAAGAGCTGCTTACTAAATTAAAGGTCCGCAGCTCGTGGTCGTGCGGTAGCGTTCTCGCTTCCCACGCCCGGGTTCCCAGGTTCGATCCCCTGCGGGGTGAGGGATTTTTTCTGCCTTGTGATGACTGAGTGTTGTGTGATGTCCCTAGGTTAGTTAGGTTTAAGTAGTTCTAAGTTCTAGGGGACTGATGACCATAAATGTTAAGTCCCATAGTGCTCAGAGCCATTTGATCCATTTGAACTAAATTAAATCATTTTTCACTGGAGGGTGTGGAAATAACTTCACCAGTTTTACCCAGCTATTTTCATATTTTCCAAGAATGGGATAACCTTCCAACAATCTCCCTAGTTCACCGTAGGATACATTATAGAGAAACAGCCATCTAAACTCACAGTTGTTAGTTCAGTTGAGCAACCACGTCCCTGACGGACGTGTAGGAGGAATTCCACCTCTGGTGCAGTCAAAACAGGGTCAATGACTGGTATCCATTGATTTCTTTTTAACACAGTGATCCTTTCGATCATCACTTGCTGTCAAAAACGAAAAACTCATTAAAAGTGTCTCTAAAAACGAGATTATTTGCCACCACTGTTTACTGCAAAGCATTTTAAGATGTTTTTTAAATCCCTGTAACTGAATATCATAACGACCAAGACAAGTGATGGAAGAGCCCCTGGATCGAATCTCCTTTACAAGGACTTCTCTTATCTTTACTTAAATTCTATATTTTTCTAAAGTAAAAATTAAATTAATACTGAATTACAGTTTTCTAACGAAAATAAAATCATTTTATTTTCCATTGTGGGTTGTATGAAACAAATTAAACTTTTATGCAGGTATGTGAAATGATTTCTATACATCAATGATACTGCAGATGAATTTTCTTTCTTTAGCCTAGTGTGCATATAAATGAAATTTCCTCACAGTTTAAAATCATATTAATCAGACAGGAAGCTTCATTAGTGATACTAGTACTTTTCATATGCTTGTTTCTCAATGGAATGAAGAGGCTTCCTTTACCAGGATACAGGTTGGCTGGCAGCTTTTCTAGGAGCTCTTTGCGGTGTGCGGGAGTAGCCCTGTATGTGAAAATCGGTATCCCATTTGAGTCAATTGATGTTTCAAAGTACTGCACTGAAAAGGTGTTTGAATGTTGTGCAGGTGTGGTTACATTTAGTGAAGCTAAACTTCTTACTGTTGTTATTTATAGATCCTCAGACTCCGATTTCACAACATTTTTGCTAAAGCTAGAGGAGGTTCTTGGTTCACTTTATAGGAAATACAAAAAGTTAGTTATATGTGGTGACTTCAATATTAATTGTATAAGTGATTGTGCAAGGAAAAGGATGCTGGTAGACCTCCTTAATTCATATAATCTTATGCAAACCGTATTCTTTCCAAAGAGAGTGCAAGGGAACAGTAGAACAACCATAGACAACATTTTTGTTCATTCCTCATTACTAGAAGGGCATTCTGTTAGCAAAAAGGTGAATGGACTTTCAGATTATGATGCACAAATTTTAAGTCAAAAAGATTTTTATGCTGCAACACATGTTAAATATAGTTACCAACTTTTCAGGAAAGATGATCCAGTTGCTGTAGAGACTTTTGTACACCTTATCAAGGAACAAGAGTGGCAATATGTTTATAGTGCTGATACAGTAGACGATAAATATAATGCTTTCCTCAAGACTTTTCTCGTGCTCTTTGAAAGTTGCTTTCTGTTAGAACGTTCAAAACAGTGTAGTAGCACAAACAGGCAGCTGACTAAAGGGGTAAGAAAATCTTGTAGAACAAAGTGGCAATTATATCAAAACGTTAGAAACAGTCAAAATCTAAATGCAGCAGCCCATTACAAACAGTATTGTAAGGTATTTAAAAAAGTTATTAAGAAGGCAGAAAGTATGTGGCATGCAGATAGAATAGCTAAGTCTCAGGATAAAACTAAAACCATATGGTCAGTCATAAAGGAAGTGGCTGGTCTGCAGAGGCAGGTCGAGGATATAGAATCAGTGCGTAGTGGGAATGTCCGTGTTACTGATAAGTCACATGTATGTACAGTATTTAATAATCACTTTCTGAATATAGCAGGTGAACTAAATAGAAACCTACTCCCAACAGGGAATCATATAGCGCTCGTAGAAAAAAGTGTTCCGAGACTGTTACCTGAAATGCTCCTCCATGATACTGACAAGAGGGAAATTGAGTTAATAATTAAATCACTAAAGACCAAGAACTCTCATGGATATGACGGGGTATCTAGCAGAATACTGAAGTATTGTTCCATGTATGTTAGCCCAGTACTTAGCAATATCTGTAACTTTTCCTTTAGGAGTGGTCGGTTTCCTGACCGATTAAAGTAGTCGGTAGTGAAGCCACTTTATAAAAAGGGAGACAGGGATAATGTTGACAATTATAGACCTATTTCTATGCCATCGGTGTTTGCTAAGGTTATCGAGAGGGTTGTATATACAAGGTTACTGGAGCATTTAAATTCACATAATTTGCTGTCAAATGTACAGTTTGGATTTAGAAATGGCTTAACAACTGAAAATGCTATATTCTCTTTTCTCTGTGAGGTTTTGGACGGATTAAATAAAAGGTTGCGAACGTTAGGTGTTTTCTTTGATGTAACGAAGGCTTTTGACTGTGTTGACCACAAAATATTACTGCAGAAGTTGGACCATTATAGAGTAAGGGGAGTAGCTTACAATTGGTTCGCCTCTTACTTTAAGAACAGAAATCAGAAGGTAATTCTCCGCAATATTGAGAGTGGTAGTGATGTTCCACATCATTACGAAGTGTCGTATTCATGATCTATGGAACAAGTATTAATCTAATCTAATCTAATCTAATCTGTTCAGTTCCAGTGGGGCACTGTTAAATGGGGCGTTCCCCAAGGGTCGGTGCTGGGGCCACTTCTGTTTCTTATTTATATAAATGATATATCTTCTAGTATTACAGGTGATTCAAAAATATTTCTGTTTGCTGATGACACCAGCTTGGTAGTGAAGGATCTTGTGTGTAATATTGAAACAGTATCAAATAACGTAGTTCATGAAATAAGTTCGTGGCTTGTGAAAAATAATTTGATGCTAAATCACAGTAAGACTCAGTTTTTACAGTTTCTAACTCACAATTCAACAAGAACTGGTATTTTAATCAGACAGAATGGGCATATTATAAGCGAGGCGGAACAGTACAAGTTCCTAGGCGTTCAGATAGATAGTAAGCTGTTGTGGAAAGCCCATGTTCAGGATCTTGTTCAGAAACTAAATGCCGCCTTATTTACCATTAGAACAGTATCTGAAATAAGTGACATTTCAACACGAAAAGTAGTCTACTTCGCATATTTTCATACGCTTATGTTATATGGTATTATTTTTTGGGGTAATTCTTCTGATTAAAAAAGGTTATTTTTGGCTCAAAAACGGTTGCTGTTCGAGCTATGTGTGGTGTAAGTTCGAAAACTTCTTGTCAACCCCTATTCAATAGTCTGGGAATTTTGACATTGCCCTCACAGTATATATTTTCTTTAATGTCGTTTGTTGTTAGCAATTTTAGCTTATTCCCAAGAGTTAGCAGCTTTCACTCAATTAATACTAGGCAGAAATCCAGTCTGAATGTGGAATGCACTTCCTTGACTTTTGTGCAGAAAGGAGTGCAGTATTCTGCTGCATCCATTTTCAATAAGCTACCACAAGAACTCAAAAATCTTAGCAGTAGCCCAAACACTTTTAAGTCTAAACTGAAGAGTTTCCTCGTGGCTCGCTCCTTCTATTCTGTCAAGGAGCTCCTGCAACAACTAAAAAGTTAAGCAAATTCCAGTGTTACATTCTTGATTTTCTTTATTTAAACTAACGACTTATCGCCTGACTTGTTCCATGACCATGGAGACTTCTCCTTAATGTGGTCCCACAGAACAATAAATAAATTTTAAAAAAGAAGTAATTAGTGTACATTAGTAGAAAGAGTGGAGATATAGACTGAAATTCATTCTGCAGTGTTATTAATATATATAAGATTGCATCAAATTTTAATTTGTTTCATGTAACCCATAACAGAATATAAAATGATGTTATTTGCATTAGAAAATTATGATTCAGCCTTTCTTTATTATCATTTCCATTTGACAAAAATATGGAGTTTATATATAAAAAAAAAATGTGCAAAAGAGATTCAAACCTGAGAGTCTTTCATCACAAATCGTCGGCCCTGTGTATTCAGTTACAAACATCTATGAAGCATGTGTAAAATATTTAGCAGTTAAGAGTGGTTGGAAATCATTTCACTTTTAAATGCAACTTTTTAAGGTTATGCTTTTCTTTAAATTTTGTTGCAATGCTTTAGGGAATTGATGTCTGGGAACAGACTATCAAATCCTAGATATATGAGTAAAGGAATGCGAACATAGCCCGTCCATAAGGTCCTCTTCTTAGATTAACGCTCCTGTATATAGAATGAGATTTTCACTCTGCAGCGGAGTGTGCGCTGATATAAAACTTCCTGGCAGATTAAAACTGTGTGCCCGACCGAGACTCGAACTCGGGACCTTTGCCTTTCGCGGGCAAGTGCTCTACCAACTGAGCTACCGAAGCACGACTCACGTCCGGTACTCACAGCTTTACTTCTGCCAGTATCCGTCTCCTACCTTCCAAACTTTACAGAAGCTCTTCTGCGAACCTTGCAGAACTAGCACTCCTGAAAGAAAGGATACTGCGGAGAGATGGCTTAGCCACAGCCTGGGGGATGTTTCCAGAATGAGATTTTCACTCTGCAGCGGAGTGTGCGCTGATATGAAACTTCCTGGCAGATTAAAACCGTGTGCCTGACCGAGACTCGAACTTGGGACCTTTGCCTTTCGCGGGCAAGTGCTCTACCAACTGAGCTACCGAAGCACGACTCACGTCCGGTACTCACAGCTTTACTTCTGCCAGTATCTGTCTCCTACCTTCCAAACTTTACAGAAGCTCTTCTGCGAACCTTGCAGAACTAGCACTCCTGAAAGAAAGGATACTGCGGAGACATGGCTTAGCCACAGCCTGGGGGATGTTTCCAGAATGAGATTTTCACTCTGCAGCGGAGTGTGCGCTGATATGAAACTTCCTGGCAGATTAAAACCGTGTGCCTGACCGAGACTCGAACTCGGGACCTTTGCCTTTCGCGGGCAAGTGCTCTACCAACTGAGCAACCGATGCACGACTCACGTCCGATCCTCACAGCTTTACTTCTGCCAGTATCCGTCTCCTACCTTCCAAACTTTACAGAAGCTCTTCTGCGAACCTTGCAAAACTAGCACTCCTGAAAGAAAGGATACTGAGAAGACATGGCTTAGCCACAGCCTGAGGGATGTTTCCAGAATGAGATTTTCACTCTGAAAAATATTGTTCCTGTTGGACACTGACATCTGGCAGTTCACCTGCGAACTATTTGCTCAAGAAGTACACTGAGAGAAGCTAAAACATTAAAATGTAATTTTCGTTTGTTCTGTGGTGCTATATTTTGGGAGCAAAATGTAAAACGGTTTGATTTCTTACTACATACTACAATTTAGTACAATAAAATAACTATATTCAGAATAAAATGCGCTGAATTTGATGATAGTGTTGTGAGCAATTTGTGGAGCAGCTTCCGTTATTCCACCCAATATTCAAGAAAAGGTGTGTAAAAAACTGGAACTCGCAGTTTTAGAAGTTTTTTTAAGTAATGGTTGATTTCACTAGCCACCAACTGTAGATGGCACTAAATTCTGATTAGTATAGATTACTATTCCACTTTCACAAACACAGAGTGTATACCATACATGTGACAAAATATGGTGGCTTCATAATAGGCGCCTAAACATATTGTAGTAGTAGTAGTAGTAGTAGTTTTATTCATCCATAGATCTCTTTTTACAAGGATATAGGACATGTCAAAGTATTTACAAGCTTAGATCAATTTACAATAAGCTAATTCGTATACACATATATTTACAGACTTCTAGTTAGAGACAATCATTAGATTTTACTCCTGGTATACAATAATTTATTTACAAATAACTCATTAAATAATGTAATGCCACACTATTCACTCATATTTCACTATCAGTCACTGCACACACTATACACACATTGTTTCATAACACTTCACTCACTACATACACACACACACACACACACACACACACACACACACACACACACAGGTGATCCTTGGGCCATTTTCTGTACTGCAAGTTCCCATTTGCTATCCTGAAAAACTGAGTCAGCATCCCTTCATAATGAGTGAGATGTTGAGCTCAGAAAGAGGAAGAGGTGTTAGTATTGTGCTATGCATAGCTTGAGGGGAGAGTGTCTCTAGAAATGAAAAAAGAAGAAAAATAATAAAGTGAAGGTGTTATGTGGAATATTGGATGTTTTATAATCATCATTATTATTATTATTTGTTTGTATAACATTTTTTATCAAACCCCTACTCTGCTTTATCTAAGTAATCCTTCAATGTATAAAATGTATTGGATAACAGGTACTTTTTAGCTGCCTTCTTAAATAAGTGTATTTTTGAAATTTCTTTAATCTCTTTTGGTAATTTATTGTACAGTTTTATTCCTTGGTAGAAAATGCTGTTTTGAGTTTTATGTTTATTTTTTCTTGGTAAATGTAAGTTGAGTCTATCTCTTGTTGCATGGTCATGGACAGAGCTGTTTGTGCAGTAATTGCCAATGTTACTTTTGATGTGTACAACTGACTGGTAAATGTGTTCACATAGAGCAGTTAAAATTCCCAGTGTTTTGAACAGATCTTTACAATGAGCTCGACTACTATTTCTGGTTATTATTCTTATGGCTCTTTTCTGGAGTTTGAAAATTGTGTTCATATTTTGTGGATTTGTTCCCCAAAATAGAATGCCATAGCTAAGAATTGAGTGTACATATGAATAATATGTAACTAAAAGACACTGCATGTTACACACAGATGATAGAATTCTAAGGGCATAACATGCTGATGACATTCTGTTTGCAAGTACCTTTGTGTGTTCGCACCACTTCAGCTGAGAGTCAATATTCATTCCTAGAAATTTTGCATTTGTTACACAGTCTATAGAGGTGCCATCTACATTTAATTTAACATTGTCATTTTTCCTCTTCAAACTGAAGTTCATGGCATTAGTTTTCTTTATGTTTAATGTCAATTTGTTGCTTATTGACCAATCGTAAACTTCCTTGAGAGTTTCATTTGCTTTCTCGGTAAGGAGTTCTCTTGTTCTCTCAGTGACTATAATATTGCTGTCATCAGCGAAGAGAATTTTCTCACCATGAGTAACACTACTGGGAAAGTCATTGATGTATATCAGGAATAGTATTGGTCCTAATATGCTACATTGTGGAACCCCTATATTAATATGTTTTGGTTCTGATAAGTATTTTACTAAATGTTTAGATCTATTTGAAGTATGTGTTATCTCTACTCTTTGTACCCTATCTGTTAGGTATGATCGAAACCAGTCATTAGCTACCCCTCTTATTCCTAATGCTTCTAATTTATTTAATAGAATCTTGTGGTCGACTGTATCAAAAGCCTTAGAAAGATCCAAAAATATGCCTGTGACACACTCATCTTTATCAAGAGCATTAAGTACAACTTTTGTGAATTCTACTATGGCTGACTCCGTATTTTTGCCACTTCGAAAACCAAACTGTGATTTGCTTAAAAGATTGTATTTATTCAGATAATTCATTAATCTGTCTTTCATAATTGCTTCTATTATTTTTGAGAATGCTGACAGCAGGGAAATGGGCCAGTAATTTTCTATGTCTTCTGCATTACCTTTCTTAAGCAAAGGTACAACTCTTATTGTCTACAGTGTTTCCATAATACTAACATTTATTTAATGATTTGTCCAGTATTTTATTTTACTCCAACATGATGCACTAAGCAAAATTTACCAGTAACAGCAAATACTGCTTTATTTAATTTATAATTTATCGTATTACACATATTATTCACAAATAATCACGCTAGTGCTCAGTGCTCTGTTGCAATATTCATTCAAAATAATCAAAAGTCTCATCATTGTCACGATCTTTACTGAGGTGTATTACTGGTAAAGAAAAGAAAAAAATCTTGAGATAATGTGTTTAAATGCACGATCTTACTTCGAATGCAAATGAAAACAAATTTGTGAGCTCGTAAATTTCAATAGAAAAGGCATACTTGCAGTTAACACACTACTTGAAAATTGTGGATGTGCATAATCTCTCCATTTTCCCTACTCTCTCAGTCTGCAGGAATATACATGCTTCATACTAGCAGAGAGATTGACAGGTAGAAGAAATTACAGGAGATGTCGGCTTATATGAAGTTATTTATCTCACTGATTTCCCACCCTGAACCCCTTCTCAACCACCTACAACAATAGTTGCTCTGCATTGGTGTGTGCACTAAATTCAAACTCCGTGGCAGATTACAATTATGCACCAGACTTGTACCTAAGACCTTTGCCTTTAGCAGGAAGGGCTCTTGAGTTGTGCTTGGATAGCTTAGTCGATTGAGCACTTGCCCACGAAAGGCAACTGTCGCAGTTGGCTGTGGTGTATAGTTTTAATCTGCCTGGAAGTTTGAGAATAAGAACTGGTAACCGTGTGGCGTATAGCGTCCACTAGAGTGGACAGCTGTTAATGGTCGCTTCTTCGTCAATTTTCATCAGTCCTGAGGCTGCTAATGCACACAGTCCGTTGCAGTGAGCGCTCCCTACTGGTGTTATGCCCTGCACGCATTTGCAGTCTTATGACTGACTGAAAACGCCAGAGAAGTGACCATTAAAAACTGTTCACTGCAGTGAAAATGTCACAGCAGAGGGTAAAATTAAATATTTTGGAAATATGTAAGATGTAACACCTACTAATTCTGAGAAACATATTGTGTACACACCTGTTATATTTGAGGAGTATAGCGCAGCTGGAAGGGTGTAAGAGACTAGATGCCAGATCAAAGAGTGCGCACTGCCACCAAAATCTTGTTACGTGGATGGAAGACTTTGCTTGCTGTGACAATTGTCTGCACCATTCTTGACATTCCACTTGAATGCATGTTCATTGTTTTTTTATGTACGTTACCTGCTTCGCCGGTGTTTTTTTGCTTTTGGTATGGGGCTTAAATATGTTTCTTGATAATTATTAATTTTTCAGCGTTTTAATCAACATGAATGGTACAGATGCTTGTGTCGTTCTGCATGTAATTCCAGTGTTAGTTAACACGTCATAGCACTTGGAGAGCATTAGCTTTATTTCATTATGCTGCTTTCTACCATCTAGCCCTAAGAGAATGTTGCAGTTGTTAATTTTACAACACTAGCGTGTGGACAGGTCTACAGTACGTTTTAGTTGTCCCCTTTAAATTTTCCTTTATCACTTTATGCTATTTAAAATATGTGATCCATCTTTATTTATTATTTTAAGATGTATATTTACATTTTATAGATGAGGGAAGATCCTCTCAGGAAGGATGCAACGTATTTAGGCAAAATATAATCAGAAATATCGTGATATTCCTTGGTAATAGACAGTTTTCGTTTAGAAGTTGGTACTACAAGAACGACAGTTCCTACGAATGTAGTATAGGCAATTCCTAAATAGGAACTGTGAACAGAGGTGTGCGAAACGCAGAGATCTGAAGTGGGGGCGTAGTTATCAGAATTGATGCAGAGGGTTACTGTTTGGTAGAACAGTTAAAGGAGACAATTGTGTGGTTGTGTTTTGTGTAGGCAGTCCACGCATAACATTCAGAAATGGCGTTAACGGGATGTTACGCCGTTTTGAAGTTCCTTTTGTTTATCTTTAACTTCGTATTCTGGGTGAGTTTAGTTTGTTGACATTCGAAAGTAAGGTAGTATTTATATACAGTATGTGGTAACTCTCAAATTAAGCTTTTTTTTATATTCGATTTTTGGTAATATATAGTACTTGGTATCTGGCAAGTAGGAACTATGCCTATAGGAAAAATTAAAATTTGGGGAGAATTGGGAAAAGGTAGCATGACAGACACCATTTTTAGACATACGTCATCCAGGATAGGCAGGCTAATAGCGTGGGAGGTAAAATCGGAGACTGTACCTATTTTATCTCGAGGACAACATCCAATTACAAGATACGGTATGTAAATAGCGTTCTACATGGTGCTGTTAACCACGTTTCTTGGATAATTGGTTACTTGTCATATTGTTAATAAACATAAATGATACAAATGCTTACGGCGTTTGACATGTTCGGTAGTGATATTATTAAATAATAATTAATAATAATAATAACAGTTTTTGATTAATGAATCATGACTTTAATGATATTATGTACATAATGATTACACTGGGTTTTTAAACAGAAATTGCTTAAAAATTTACCACAATACAGAAAATTAAAAAAAAAGTTAATTACTAGAGTAATATGTTTGTACAGGTAAGCAGTAATAACCAGTACGGCAAGCAGACTGTACTGAAGTTATAAATCAGTGGCGTACAGCAGAGACAGTGAGACATAATTCATGTAAACAGAAATCACAGTTTTTAAACTGATGTAGCATTAATACACATCATCAGAAACAGTTTACTGTTCAAATTATGCATTCTGTCCTAAACTGTAAGCATCGGTTTTGGTCTTCGTTTTTACCCTAGGGATAAGATGGAAGTCATTTATACTTTAAAAGACACATTTTGTGGAGTGCCTTACAGAAGTATAGTACCATTGTTTAATAGGGGATGTCTGTGGCATTTCTGTTTGTGTATAACTGTAACAGCCGGATATTGCAATGTATTCAAAGAAATTACTGCTATTAATGTAGCTTCTTCACATGTTCCTGATGTTACAGAGAGGGACTTCTAGTATGCTAAGTTTCATGCTTTGTTGTTGTATTATTAACTCTCATGTTTTAGAGTTGTCATAGTTTTTCTGAAAAGGATAAAAGGTACTCTTTCCAGTGCCACTGAAGTTTATACATACATTTTTTCATTATATCACTAAGTTTGGCTAGCAGTATTACAAACAGATGTTTGGTGATTGTGACTATTAGTGGTACTTCTTTAAGGTGCTCCATCAGTGACGTATTTGTGATTCTTCAATTTCTCCAGGAGTAATTTATGATGAAATAAATCTCGGGTGAACAGCCTGGTGTGAGTGTGCGTAGGACACAATATTTCAGCAATAGACCATATTGCCATCATCAGGTGTGCTGATGTACAGTACACCAGCGCATCTGATGATGGCAACATGGTTGATTGCCAAAGTAGTGTGTCCTATGCACACTCACACCAGGCTGTTCACCCGAGATTTATTTCGTCAGTGACATATTTGTTTCACAGTGGATTAGTATATTATCTGGACGTTTTGGGGTGCCGATGATAAGAGAGAGTCAATGTGTCTTGTGGTGAATGAAGGCCTCTCTGTTACTAATTTGTACTCCATTTAGCTGTTTTTTTTAGTTGTATAGATTTCAAAACAGTGGCTTCATTCTCAGCAAGAACATTAACAGGATATACTAGTCATTGTACATTGCAGTGTTCACTGAGCTAAAGTTTAAGATAAAGCCATAGTTGATTCAAAATTGTTAGCAAATAAATAAAGAAAAACATTAAATACATTAGCTCAATGTATTCTTAGTGGTGTATCACATTCATCACAGCTCTTGATTGCCTGAGTATGAATACGAATTTGAAAAAAAAAAAAACAGTTGAATGAAGAAACATT
This sequence comes from Schistocerca gregaria, assembly GCF_023897955.1. Classification (NCBI taxonomy): domain Eukaryota; kingdom Metazoa; phylum Arthropoda; class Insecta; order Orthoptera; family Acrididae; genus Schistocerca; species Schistocerca gregaria. The sequence goes on along the minus strand of NW_026062113.1, from coordinate 221,678 downwards.
AGTGAGAGAATAGTCTGTACCCTCCACAGAAAATTTGGTAAAATCTCTTTTTGACCTCCATGATAACTATTTATGAAATTCAACATTATAAACGTTGCTTAAAGAAGACTGTTAAAAGCAGTTAAGTTATACAAGTTTTATTCACATGTGACGAGTCAGACAGAAACTGCCAAGTGGACTCCAGTCATATGGTGTGTACTAATTTGAACATAGGTACTGAAAGTGTATCTTCTGGTGATGATAGAGGCACAAAATGATTAACACACAACTTTTTGCATATTTTTAGCATGCACCAAGCACAAATTGACATTATTAGTACTTGAAACTCCTATGCCCACTTGCCTTCAGGTAGACATAATTTCAGTTTAGGCCTACATATAATGCTGTGGTGCAATTATGTTATTTCTAGAGAAACAATTATATATGCAAAGTAGTATGATTACACTGCAATGAGCAGATGGTAGTGTTGACTGTGTTCATTATCTATTCACACATCACTGTCACCACCAAGTCATAAACAGCAGCAATTGCAGTACACAGTTTCAACCAAAATATGTGAAGCTGCTCACATTCCAGAGATCCACAACATTTTAAAGTACTAGTCTGCAACATTTTAGATACCTTGAACTGGGTGAACTGAGCCTACCAATAGCGGATGTCTGCTTCATCTTGTGATGTAATAATGATGTGGCATTTGGTGTCGTACACATGCTAATGGGAAGAAAACAGAGCACTGACTTTTTGTGTGTATTTTTTGTATTGTAGGTTGTGACTAGACTGATTTGTAACATAACCCAAGTTATAGGTCAGGTTGGAAGTTGAAAATTTGGTTGAAAGTTGGAAAAGAAAATGAATGTGAATATGAAATCTTAGGTGTGATGACATTTTGACTAGTGCTGTAGCTCAATCACATTCAAAGGGAACGGTTTGGGTATGAGTTGGTGAAATGATATTGAAGGTATCTGTTAATCCTTGAAGGATGTCATGATGCTGTGACTAATTGAAATTGGTAGACTTGCTGACCATGGGTGAATAGTCAGGTACCGAAATATCCTGCAAAAAGGCAAAGACGGTGGAACTCTTGAATAATGCCATTGAAGAAGAAATGTTTTCAATATAGAAAAGAACCACAGCAGATATTTTGTGGACTCAGAGGGGGCCCTGCTTTGAAAGTGATCACTCTTAATTGATCATATATGATAAGTGCATAAATTTGCACAATCAGTAGAGTTTCTTGTATGTTGGATCACATTCATTCAATTTGTTGGCTGTATGCAACAAAAGTCTTGGAGTAAACTGCTCATCTGCTGCCATTGTCTCTCAAGATTTTGATTAAACTTGTCACACATATGGACATAGTTGCAAATATGAGAAATCTTCCCCCTAATACATCATGACAAATAGTTCTTTAGTAATGCAAGATATCGTGTTTCATTTGTTTAATCAGTATGAGCCATTATGATTAATAGTATGAAACTTTGGTGGGACGTTAAATAGAATTGTTTAGACACATCTTGTATTTAACACATTTACATAATTGCCTTGCCTTCAAAGTAGTATCTGTAAGACCTAATACATCTCACACAATAGTGGCTTAGCATTCTCTATGTACTAGAAGATATTTTCATGTTAGTTTTTGTTCTGGTGAACACGAGAGTCACATTGGCCGGGTCTGGTGAATAGGATAGGTGTGAAACCATCCTCATTTTGTTTCCAGCAGTGAACTGCATGACACTGGGTCAAGAAATGGAATGTGATGTTGAAGTGATTGTGCACCATACTCTCATTTGGGAAGAGTGGAGTTCAAATCATGGTAGGTCTGTTAATTCCAATTTAGGTTCTTTGTAGTTCTCCCTAAACCGATAAAGGTGAAACTGGGGAGGGTTCCTTGGAAAAGAATGCATTCCATTTTCTTCCCCATCCATATCTTACAAAGGCTTTATTTTGTCTGATTGTCTTGTTGTTGCATTTAATCCCTCAGTTTTCTTTCCGAAGAAACTTTCGGAAAGACAACTTTACATGGTTTTCGTGTCGATTCTCACCTGGTTTGCTTTCTCCAGTCATAGTGGTGAAGCACAAGGTGCAACATTTCCTCCCTGTATGCCTGCCAAAGTAGTGTGGAGGTGTCTGCTACGGATTATCCTGACAGTGAACAGAAATTGATTTTAGCATGTTGTTCTGTCATGTCAATGACAGCAGAATTGCTGAACACATGAATCAGTATTTACAAAATAAGCTTTCTATCTTAATTGATGCTTCCCTGTCAGTGATAGCTGGTCTGCTGATTTGAGCGTGTAGTGAATGTAATTGTACCATATATTCACTTTGCCTATTTAACTAACAAAAACATGTAGTAGCTTCTGGTAACATAACATCTATCAGATATAAAAATGAAAACGGTACAGTCATTTCCCCATGTTGTTGCGAGCCTTGTTTGCCAGATGGTACTCCTTCTATTGGGTCAAAAACACTATTATAACAAAGTACCTTAAGAGTAGACTTAGACATGGTGGGGTACAGCTTGAGAAGTAACCTGTGTTCTGTTTGTAAGGAGGTTTTTAAAAGCATTTTATCTGAACACAAAACAAACTTAGTTCTGTATACTGATGGGTGTCATTGCGAAATACCTGTGCAGTAAGCAGTAAGTCTTCATCTGACTGGGAATTACATGTTGTGTTCCTCAAGGTTCCATTTTCGGACTATTGCCTTTTCTTGTGTATATTTTCTGTCACATTTCCAGATGCTAAGTCTGTGTTGTTTGCAGATGATACAAACATTGCAATAAGTAGCAAGTCAAGTACAGATTTAGAAATAGCTGCTAATCAAATTTTCACTGACATTAATAAGTGGTTTAAAGCTAATTCATTGTCATTAAACTTTGAGAAGACCCGCTATATGCAGTTCAGAACCTGTAAGAGATTTCCTTCCAGTGTGAGTATAATGTATGAAGACATGCAGATCGATGAGGTTGACAGTATTAAATTTCTGGGATTACAACTCAATAATAAATTCAGTTGGGAAGGGCATACCACAGAATTGCTAAAGCGCCTAAACAAGTCTGTACTTGCTGTGAGAATGATGTCAGATGTAGGAGATATAAATATTTAAAAAAACTTGCATACTTTGCTTACTTTCATTCTGTTATGTCATATGGGATCATTATTCTGGAGCAACTCGTCAAACTGAGCTCAAGTTTTTAGGGTGCAAAAGCGTGTCATAAGAATCATTTGTGGTGTAAATTCTAGAACATCTTCTAGAAATCTGTTTAAGGAACTTTGTATTCTAACCACTGCTTCTCAGTATATTATTCCTTAATGAAATTTGTTGCAAGTAATACACCTGTTATTAATTTTACAATTTTCCTGGCGAATTGACTGTTCAAACAAATTTCGGGCTTGCAGCCGGTCGTCGTCCAATACTGGGCACCTGCCAGACATATTCAGGTGAGCCGTCGCAGACTGGCGAAAATGTCCTCCGTTACACAATATATAACGTACTGTAACTATTCTGCGCATGCGTCGAAAACTTGATAGTTGAACCACACTATTGTGTGTATTGAATGACGACCGGCTGCAAGCCCGAAATTTGTTTGAACAATACGTCTGTTTCCAACTAATAGCTCAGTACACATTATCAATAATAAGAATAAGAAGAATCTACATAAATGTCTAAAATCATGTAACTTGGTCCAAAAAGATGTCCAATATTCAGGAACACACATTTTTAATAAATTGTCAGTAACCATTAAAAACTTGGTTTCAGATAGAGCACGGTTTAAACAGAATTTGAAAGCCTTTTTGATAGGCAACTCCTTCTACTCCATAGATGAATATCTTAACAGAGACTTTTAAGTCAGCTTAAGTAAAAATATCAGTTAGATTTCAGTTTTGACAACACTTCGTCACAACAGTCAAGATTAGGTATTTTGCATGTGATAAATTTATTAATAGCGGATAACAGTGTTTCATTCTGTCTGTGTGTTAATTCTGTAAATATTAGCTGTTCCAGTTTACTGCATTGTATTAGCTTATTTTAGACTATCTCCTGACAAATGATCAAGCTAGTAAGTATTATATTCGAATGTTTTATGTTTTTCAGACTTTTCATGTTCCACGCCCACAAGAATGATCTCATTTTTTGGGTCTATGGAACGAAAACTTAATCTAAGGCAGGTTGTTCTGTTGTATTTCCACCTCATTTTATCATTAGAATTTGCTTACTGATCTGCCACTCGATGTATTTATGCTGAGCTGTGTGGGATCAAGAAGGCACTAGTCAACGATATTTCCAGATGGTAGGAAGTTCCACTTCTGCAGCAATTCTTGAAGTGCCTTACAAGCAATCCAACCCGTGCGTCTATGTATGTTGTTAAGTAGGGTAAAAAGGTCCTATTCTTGTAGCAGTTTTGCTCAGGTTGCGCATTTTCTTCAGTTAGACTTCGTTACGGTAAAAAAAAAAAAAAGAGTAATCCACTTTTGACCTACTGACCTCCTTGAGCCTCATGTGTGTCTTTATAATCAGTTTGTTGTTTGTCACACTTCACTGTCTGGTCACTTCAGCCATTGCCATATTGTACAGGATTGGTGACAGCCCTTCTCCTTATGTGACTTGTTACCATCTTCCGTCTGATAAATGTTCTTATGCAGCTCTCCATGCTAGTGTATCCTGTTCGAGCAACTTCATTTCTCCCTAACTACAGCTGCCCACATCCATTTGAATTGGTCTGCTACACCCCAACCTTTATCTCAGTCTCCCATTTTTATCTGCTAACTTACCTCTGTTACCAAGTAAACAATTTGTTGATGTTTGAGGCTGTGTCCTATAAGCAGATTGCTTAATTTTGTCAAGATGTTCAATCACTATCTTTTCTCTCCCAGATCAGTTCCTTACTTTCTCATTAGTTCTATAATCTACCCATCTATTAAACTATGCTAATCAGTGTTCTTCTTTAGCACCTCATTTTAAAAGCTTCAATTCTCTTCTTGTTTGAACTTCATGCCTTCCACATTTCAGTTGTGTTAAAGGCTGCAGTTAAATTTGTATTAGATGTTATAATATTTTTCTCTTTCAGAAATGATTTTCTTGTTACTGCTAATCTGCATTTCATATCCTCTCCCCTTCAGATGTTGTCACTTATTTTACTGCCCAAATAACAGAACTCGTTTACTACCTAGAGTGTCATTTCCTAATCTAATTCCCTCAGCATTGCCTGGTTTAATGTGACTAATTCCTCTACCCCTGCAATTAAAAAAAAAATTATATTAATGTTGTAACTGCTTTTGAAACTCTGTCCATTCTGTTAAGTCCTTTACTGTCTCGGACAGAATTACAATGTTATCAGTAAACCTCAAAGTTTTTATTTCTTCTCCCTGAACTTCTAATTTCCTTTCCAAATTTCTTCTTGCTTTCTTCACAGCTTGCTCAGACTTCAGAGCCTCTAGCAGTTCAGCTCCCAGGAAGCTATACAAGAGAAATCATCTCTAAGGATGTATTAAACACACTAAAAAATAACATGGAACTAACTAATACAGGGTGAGGTGGCACAGTGGTTAGCACACTGGACTTCTATTTTGGAGAACAATGGTTCAAACCTTTGTTTGGCCATACTGATTTAGGTTTTCCATGACTTCCCCAAATCCAACAAACTAACTAATAAAACCCAAGGAGATGATTCAATTAATGTAGACCAGTTTGTCTATTCAAGCAAGTCATTTATAGACAGATTCCTAAACCTCTTAGAAAGTGGTTTGGCCAAGAAATGATACACCTGAGAGCTGGAATAAATCAATTGTTGGTCCTAGCTCCAAAAAAGGATGTATGCAAAATTGTAATAACAACCAAGGAATAAGCTTATTGAAGTCTGCATGTAACATTTCTGCGAACATCATCAAATTGTACAAGCAGGTGTTGTGATGACTATTTTTCATTGAAATTGCTGATAGAAAAACTGAAAATTCAATTCAGAAACACGCATTGCCTTTGTTGACATCAGACGATACTTTGATAAAGTTGGTAAACAAATTATTACAGATTCTGGCAGATGATCATGTAGCTCAGCAACTTATCGATGATATAAGCAGCAGTCAAATGAAGATGAGACATGTGGGGAAAAAGTAAACTGTTTACAAAATGTTTACAGTTACCTACAGAACCGTAATTGTACCCAGGCTTGCACCTCTTTGTCCTAAGCAAATTGATGGCACAGATCTCTCTTTCGGGGCTTCAAAAAATATCGAAATCGCACTGGGTGGTATTGGGGGTATGTGAAGGATGCCTAAGGGCTTCCCAGTGAAACTTCTGCAGCATAGTCTAAGCAACCTTGGCAACATGTGGGTATGCCCACCCACAAGTTTGTTCACAGGATGCCTTTACACTGTTACATTGACTTGTTCTCCCAGAGGGCTCTCCACTCGTTGGCGGGTTCATGCTTGGCTGCCACGGGGCTCCAGCCTTAGCAGCATCTTTTCCCTTCTGTACTGCATGTTGAGCTTCTTGCTATTCTTTTTCCCCCTCCCTTGGGGAACTTGTCTGTGGTGTTATTGGAAATGTTTTGCGTTGTCTGTCGTTGACACAAGAAAGGTCTCACCACTGTTTCTCGTTCCTCTCATTCCTTTGCTTCGGCATTTGAGGTTCCTCTTTTTCTTCTTCTTCCTTGTGTGCTCCTGTAGGTCGGCCCACGCATATGATGCATAACAGGTGACTGGGTAGTGCAAAATTCCCAGCCCCAGGTTGACAGGTAGGGTTTGCACGTACCCCCTGGTACAGGCCAGGCACAGGGAGGGGCGACTGCCTGAGCTGCAACCTTCCCAAATTGTCAATTGGTCCCTGTCAGGTGTTTGGGATGTGTGAACAATCACCTAAGGTGGGTGTGCCCCAGGGGCAGCTATAGCAGCGGGAAGTCAAGAAAAAAAAGGAATTAGAGCTATCTTAGTTATAGCAGCTAAAACACTTAATACAGTAATAAACTTTATTTCAAAAGAACTTGACATAAAATTATAATAATAAATATAATTCCAACCACCAAAATATAACAATCAAGCAATTGAAATTAAACTAGCAACATCACTAATCGAATTAGACAATGCAGTTGGCATACCAGCACTATAAGACTTTACTTTTTGATAATAAATAACAATAAGAACCGTAAAGGCCCTGCCAAGGAACGCGCCATTGGAGATGCTCGCAATTACGGGGGATTTTCTTGCGATGAGCCAATTATTTCCCAATCAGTGTCTACGAAATGTAAACGTAATGAGGCTAACGATTCAAAGACCCTTCATGCTGCACCGCGGTTCCTTGTGGTCTTACATACTGTAGATGGTCAGTCTTTCACCACAGCAAATCCGTTTATTATTCAGAAAGTTGTTGATGCAATTGGTGACCCTGTGAAATACTGCTCTCATTTACGGAATGGCTCTTTGCTTTTGGAGACTACTTCTGATTCTCAAGCTCAACTGCTTGCCACCTTGCTTCTCCACGGCTACACTGTTAGTGTCGAGGCCCATAGAACTCTGAATTCTTCCCATGGTGTTATTTACACTAGGCTGCTTGACAGTCTAACAGAGGCCAAAATCCAATCTTACCTCTCTGATCAGGGTGTCAATCCCATCCATCGGGTGATGGAAAAGGTAGATTCCTCCTTAGTGCCCACCTGCCCTCTTTTTCTCACCTTTCATAGGCTCGTGCTTCCATCCAAGATCAAAGCAGGCTATGAAATTATCACAGTCCTACTGTACATTCCAAGTCCGATGCACTGCTACCAGTGTCAGTGTTACAATTACACTAGACTGTCTTGTTGACACCCAGCCAAACGTGTAACATGTGGTAGGGATGTACATGAGGGCGATTGTCCGCCTCCTCCTCCATGCTGTATCAACTGCAAGTGTGCAAATGTTGCATCTTCTCGGGATTGTCCCATTTATCTTGATGAGTGGGCTGTCAAAGAGATCCGGGTAAAGGAAAAATTGCCTTACCCAGTCACTCGCAAGTTATTGGCTAGTCACAAATGCTGCGTTCTCCCGTCTGGCACCTATACAACTGTTCTTCTTACATCGCACTTCATGAAGGATATATCGTGCAGACATGCGACCTCAAATTCAGCTCTGAGGTTGTAAAATCGCCCAGTGTCAAGGTAGCATCACCATCCCCGTCCAGCTGTGCAACAAGCCCTCAAACTCTCACCTCAGAAGGTGAAACCACCAGCTACACAACCAGTAGACTGGAAAGGACAGGAAGAGTACTCTCGTGAAGACTAAGTCTTCCTGTGCTAACTGGAAAGTCTCGAAGAAGTCCACTAAAGGCAAATGGTCTTCTCCTTCGCCAACTCGAAGATCCCCTTTGACGGTGTTGCCACATGATACCTTACCTCGGCTGGCCTCCATGTTGCCGATGTGCACCACCAACTGTGTTTAAGTGTTGGGCTCGACAGACAGACAGACAGCATGCACAAGCCGATGCTTCTATGGATCACGTGGAGCAGGATCGCCCTGCTTCTGTGTGCTGTAGCAGCGACTCCTCACAGGCTGTCACTCGGGAGCTGTTAAGATGACACCTCTTCATTTTTTCCTCATCATGACTCTCCTCCAATGGAATGTTTGTGGCCTTCAGTCCCAGAAAGAGGGTTTATGGCTGCTTTTAGCATCACAGCACCTCCTTGTACTCTGCCTTCAGGAAACAAAAATTCATCCTCACCACCGCTTTGAACTTTCACATTTTTTTCCCAGTTCAGTTTGACCTTCCCCCTGAGGTCGGCATTCCATCTCATGGGGGCATCATGCTGCTCATACGGGATGAGGTTTACAGTCAACGCATCTTCCTGACTATCCATCTTGAAGCTGTTGCAGTTTGCCTTTTCCTTCCCCACCTGACTTTTTCCCTCTGTACCATTTATGTCCCTCCATTATTCAATGTCAACATGGCAAACTTCCTTCAGTTTACTGGGCAGCAACCTCCCCCCCATTTTTGCTACTTGGTGACTTTAATGCCCATCATCCCCTTTGGGGTTCTCCCAAGATCTATCAGGGAGGTGCCCTCTTGGCTGATCTTCTTAACCAACTTAACCTCTTCTGTCTTAAAGCTTGAGTGACCATTTCTCGTGTGCTATCAGTTTGCTGACTCCTACCCCATCGACGTGCACACCCAAATGGCAGCTTACTAAAGCTGACTGGCAGCTTTACTCCTCCCTGGTGACCTTCGAAGAACAAGATTTCCCCAGTTGCGATTACCAGGTGGAATATGTCACAAACATTATCCTTACTGTTGCAGAATGTTCCATTCTTCGCACCTCTTTACAGTGTCATGTCCTGGTGCCTTGGTGGGCGGAGGCATTCCACAGTGCAATTTGTGCCCGGAGATGTGCTCTTGTGTGTTTTTTAACTGTCCTCCTACAATGGCAAACTGCATTCATTATAAACAGATGCATGCAAACTGTTTCCACATTCTTCAGGATAGCAGGACAGCTAGCTGGATTTCATTCACTATTTCTTTTAACAGTTCGACCTCTTCCTCTGTTGTGTGGGCAACCTCCAACTGCTCTCTAGCACCAAGGTCCATTCACCAATTTCCAGCCTGGCAGTAGTGGACTATGTCATCGTGGACCCTATTACTATCTCCAACACCTTGGGCCGCCATTTTGAGGACATTTTGAGTTATTCCCACTATCACCCTGTCTTCCTCCATCGGAAACGAGCGGAGGCGGCTCGGGCAATACAGTTCTCTTCTCAGAATTGTAAGTGAGGAAGCTAGATCGTGCTTTGTTCATCCCGATCCTCCACCAAGGGCCAGGTGCCATCCGCATTCAGATGTTGCTGATTCTTTGTCTTGTGGCCGAGCACTTTCTGCTAACATGTAAAACTGCATCTGGACAGAGGACACATTTCCTGGACATTGGATGAAGCCACCGTCATAACCATACCCAAGGCTGGTAAGGACCAAAAACTCTTCTAGCTATCACCCCATCTCTCTCACTAGCTGTCTTTGCAAGGTGATGAACATATGATTCATACCCAGCTGGTATGGTGGCTAGAGTCTCGCAATTAATTGACAAATGCACAGTGCGGATTCTGAGTGCGGCGTTCTGCAGTTGACCATCTCATTACTTTGTCAACTCGTGTCATGAATGGTTTTCTGTGAAAATTGCAGATTGTGGCTGTGTTTTTCGATTTGGAGAAGGCCTAAGACACCTTCTGGAGAACTGCTATCCTCCATACTCTGTACACATAGGGCTTCCGTGGCCACCTACTGTTTCCTTCAAGAATTTTTAAGACAGTTTTCAAAGTGCATGTGGGTTCTGCCTTGTTGGACATCGTTATACAGGAAAACAGTGTGCCTCAGGATTCTGTCCTGAGTGTCATGATCTTTGGTATCGCCATTAACCGTATAATGGCCTGTCTTCCTCTGAGCATCTGCGGCTCCCTTTTTGTTGACGATTTTGTGATCTATTGCAGTTCTCCATGGACCTGTCTCCCTTCTGTTCCTTGGAACTACGAAATTTCTGGGACCACCCTCCTCTGTTTGTACCAGTCCCTTGTCTGTTTGTAACTCGACTATGGGTGCTTTGTTCATGCATCTGCATGTCCATCCCTCTTACGCTGTCTCAACATTATCCACCATCGTGGCATCCGTTTGTTGAACTGCCACTGTCCTACCGCCATGACTTTCTTCTCAGCAGGTATGCATCCCATTTGTCTGCCATGTGTGGCCACCCATCCTGTGCCTCCTTCTTCGACGATTTTTTTGATCACCAGTATGGGTTGCGCCCCCTCTTCTGTGACATCCTGGAGTCCACTTTTGGTATTTGCTACGGCGGCTTAACTTCACACTACCTCCAACTTTCCCAGTGGATGTGAACCCTTCACCACCTTGGCTTTGTGAAGCGACCCATGTTAACCTTGGCCTTCATTTGCTTCCTAAGGATACTACTCCAGCCTTGCTCTATCGCCTTCAGTTTCACAACCATCTCATGGCACTTCGCGATAGTACCTTTATATACACTGATGACTCTCGCACTGACCATGGGGTCAAATGTGCCTTCGTCATTGGCACCTGGCATTGGCTTCTGGCACACTGTCAGTATTTACAGCAGAGATCTTCACCCTGTATCATGCCACAGAGTACATCCGGTGACATAGACTTTTTAATTGTGTCCTCTGCTCAGACTCACTTCGCACCCTTCAGTCTATGTGCACTGTACACTGCTCATCCCTTAGGGCAGCGGGTCCAGGAAAACTGTCACTTGCTCACTCTTGGTTGAGCCAGTATGATGTTTATGTAGTATCTTGGTCATGTCAGTCTGTCAGGAAATGAGGCTGCTGACACTGCTGCCAAGGCTGCAGTCTTCATAGCTCAGCCCGTGAGTTCCTATATTCCCTCCGATGATCCCTGTGTTTCTGTCTGTCAGGAGGTGGTGTCCCTTTAGCATTGCCAATGGTCCTCCCTTCACAGGAATAAGCTTCGGCTCGCTCTCTCAGCGGCTTGGGCGACCTCCTCGCGGCCCTACCATCTTGCAGGAGAGCTTCTGTAAAGTTTGGAAGGTAGGAGACGACGTACTGGTGGAAGTAAAGCTGTGAGGATGGGGTGTGGGTTGTGCTTTGGTAGCTCAGTTGGTAGAGCACTTGCCCGTGAAAGGCAAAGGTTCCGAGTTCGAGTCTCGATCCAGCACACAGTTTTAATCTGCCAGAAGGTTTCGTATCGGTGCACACTCCGCTGCAGAGTGAAAATCTCATTCTCTTCTTTGTTGGTGTTTGCCTCACCTTCTTCCTCAGCTGCGTACTTTCCCTGATTACTTTGCTCAACATCCTGCAGCAGTAATTTGGCTTGTTCTTCACAACTTGCAGGCCTTTCGTGGAAGATAACATCTCTGCTAAGAGTGACTTTATTTTCTTCTTTCATCCAAATTCTGTAATGCTGATCTCCATCATACCCCATGAGATGATCCTGGACAGCTTTCTCATCCATACGTAAAGGTTTTATTCTCTGCTTCTTACTGAACTCAACTCAAAAGGAGTGGTTCCTTCCCAGATGATTATGCAGTTAGATATAGAATGTACACTGATGCTCCAACCGATTCTGCCCACATGGCTACTGGGATATAAGCTGCTTTGAGTTCTTGAAGGTTCTTGCCATTTCAACTGTAGTTCACGTCTCTTGCTCACTTCCACCATTTTACTGTGTTGTGTAGGGTGCTGTCAGATTGTTGAGTAACACATTCTGTATGCAGTAAGGCCTGGACTTCCGTACTATGGAGTTCTCCACCACTGTCACTTAGTAGCTCTTTGACTGTTGAAGAACAAATTTCAAAGCATTCTTGCCTTCAAATTTTTGCTGTATGCTGGAGCAATACTGAATTTTATGTAACTGTCTTCGAAAGCAACCTTATTGCTCTTTTTCTAGAAAGACACATTGGAAGTTCTACAAGGTCTACATACGTGTCAGCTGACATTAGTTCACATGGTTTGGTTGTCTTTTCTCTCTGACCAAATGGAAAGTGATGCGCTTTGCCATAAATGCAGGGCTCACAAAATGAATTTTCCATGGGAATGCTTATGCCTAATTTCCTTTCTGACATACCTTCTAATATTCATTTGGCATGGTGTTTATCCTGATGTCCCCATGTCACATGATACTGGTGCAGTAATGAAGTCTCTTCAGTGACATTTACTACAGCACTATCTTTGAGCAAAGTTGGTTGAATGGCTGCCTTGTATAAGGTTCCAAAGAGCTCAGCTGGTTCCTTGCAACACACCTCGTCATCAATTTTAAGCCAACACTCTGTTGCTGATTACTTAATTTCGCTATTAAGATTCTGGTCCTGAGCAGCTAACACTGAAAAAAAGTTCCTAGACATCTGTGCAACATACTACACATCCAGCAGCATCATATTCTGCCCATCAGTCAAAGATGACAACTCAGTATTACCTTTTCCTACTTCCATTAGTGTTCTTTCCTGCTGCCTTTACATCACGTAGTCTGTCAGATTTCAGAAAATCTGTGAAATGCTCTGAAAGGTTTGTCACATCCCTTGTAGTTTCATTGTCCACCCACCAGAATGCTCAATCTACTTCCCCTGAATGGCCCTCTTCAGACAGGCATAAGCAGAGAACCTGAAAGTGCACAATTTCCTGCCTTCTGTTGTGATTTTTATTTATTTTTCGATTGGAAATCCACTTTCTGCAGCCCTTCCCATAAGTGGCCCATTTGTTTACAATAATTGTCACATTTTCTTGAATCATTCTTAACAAACTTGCCTTTACCATCTGGTTTTTGTTTACTAACATTTACCATTAATGCTTCCTTCGGATTTTTGTCACTGTTTGGATTCTTCGTGAGATTCCTTTTGAGCATACATAACTGCACTGACAGTGCATCAGATGTTATTTTTCAGCCACTGTCAGCAACATCCATCTTGATTGAAAAGTTTCGAATTCACTTGCTAAAATATGCAAGGCTCTGCAGACTAGCATAAGATCTGGTAAAACACTTTTGTCTCTAGATTTCAGCATGTTTCACTTGTTCCACATACTTTTATGTTTCCCTATGTGGGTAGAAACATTTTCATTTTGGTTCCAGCTAAAGGAGAAATAGTCTGTACAGATTTTGAACAACTGATTCTTCAATGATTTTCAAACTGCTGCTTTAAGGTATCCCATGTATCACTGTCTCCTTGTCCCTCACCTTCTGATATACTTAATCACTAGTTGCACTAGTTATGCAGTTTACGTAACTGTTGGCCTTTCAATACAAATCACTGTTGCCCTGTGTTCTAGTGGTTTGGGCTTCACTGATCTCCTCTCAATGACATTGAATACACCTTCATGGTAATCCAGCCGATCTCGTATTTTCCTCTTTAAATTTGCCAGTCCACTTCTCCAGTCAGTGGTTTAATATTCTTTGACATATCCATTTCTGCTGAACTCAGAACTTCATCTGAGTGCAGTATGTGGCATAAAGTTACGTACTGAATACAAATCTTTTAACCTTTAAACTCGGCTGTCGTTGTTTCTAAACTCAACTCGGATGGTTGTACCCTACTTGAAACTCGATTGACGACACTTGGGAATGTGGGTCACATGAGAGGCATGCCAGAGCTAAGTCCCTGCAGTCGCACTATCCTCTGTGTCCTCGGTGGCTCAGATGGATAGTGTCTGCCTTGTAAGCAGGAGATCCTGGGTTCGAGTCCCACTCAGGGCACACATTTTCAACTGTCCCCGTTAAATTATATAAACACCTGTATGCAGCTAAGGGCATTCATTTCATTGTAATTTCACTTTAACCTCAAATTCTGACTGCTATATTTGATGGTGGATATAAAATATCATTTTGATGCTTACTTGCCCTAACACACCCCAGAGGAAGGCTTTATGCAACACTTCTTCACTCTAATCACATGTTGCCTTATTTTTACAAGCTTTTCTTTACTGTTTTGAGCTGTTAATTCACTGTAGACTCTTAAACAAAACTGGACTTGCAACCTGTTACATCTACTTGTTTTAGGATGAAGGCTATAACTATTACTATTGGAGGAAAGGTTAACTTCCAAATCTCTCTCCCATTCCGAAACCTCTGTCTTATCCAAAGGCCTCACCTTCAGCCCCACTCCCAGATTCAACCAAACTGCCCTTGTCAAAGATTTACTGTCCTACACTTGTAGTCTCTGCTGGAAATATCACTTTACCACGAAGAAAAATAATCCTGATCCCACTCCTAATGATCCAACTCCCCAAGACACTATCCAAATTGAACCCTGCCTGGAACAGTTCCGTCCTCCATCACAGCGGGACCCACCTCCTCTTCCTCAAAATCACCCTCTCCAAACCTTCCAGGAATTTCTCACTTCCAGCCTTGCCTCTCAATCTTTCTTGAAATACCTTAATCCTACTCCCAACATCACCACAGCCGAAGCCCAGGCTATTCGTGATCTGAAAGCTGACCGATCCATCATTCTTCCGGCTGACAAGGGTTCCACGACTGTGGTACTTTATCGTCGGGAGTGTGTGGCTGAGGGACTGCGTCAGCTTTAAGACAACTCTACATACAAAGTTTGCCAAGGTAATCCCATTCATGATGTCCAGTCGGAGCTTCAAGGAATCCTCAGAACCTTAGGCCACCTACAAGACCTTTCACGTCACTCCACCAAACTCCTGACCCCACCAACACCTCGCACTCCTACCTTCTACCTACTTCCTAAAATTCACAAACCCAAACATCCTGGCCGCCCCATTGTAGCTGGTCACCAAGCCCCCACAGAATGTATCTCTGCCTACGTAGATCAGCACATTCAACCCATTACATGCAATCTCCCATCCTTCATCAAAGACACCAACCACTTTCTCGAACGCCTGGAATCCTTACCGAGTCTGTTACCCCTGGAAACCATCCTTGTAACTATTGATGCCACTTCCCTATACACAAATATCCCGCACGTCTAGGGCCTCGCTGCAATGGAGCACTTCCTTTCACGCCGATCACCTGCCACCCTACTTAAAACCTCTTTCCTCATCACCTTAGCCAGCTTCATCCTAACCCACAACTTCTTCACTTTTGAAGGCCAGACATACCAACAATTAAAGGGAACAGCCATGGGTACCAGGATGGCCCCCTCGTATGCCAACCTATTTGTGGGTCGCTTAGAGGAAGCCTTCTTGGTTACCCAAGCCTGCCAACTCAAAGTTTGGTACAGATTTATTGATGACATCTTCATGATCTGGACTCACAGTGAAGAACAACTCCAGAATTTCCTCTCCAACCTCAACTCCTTTGGTTCCATCAGATTCACCTGGTCCTACTCCAAATCCCATGCCACTTTCCTTGACGTTGACTGCCATCTGCCCAATGGCCAGCTTCACACATCGGTCCACATCAAACCCACCAACAAGCAACAGTACCTCCATTATGACAGCTGCCACCCATTCCCTATCAAACGGTCTCTTCCCTACAGCCTAGGCCTTCGTGGCAAACTAATCTGCCCCAGTCCTGAATCCCCGAACCCTTACACCAACAACCTGAAAACAGCTTTCGCATCCCGCAACTACCCTCCCGACCTGGTACGGAAGCAAATAACCAGAGCCACTTCCTCATCCTCTCACAGAAGAACCCCAAAAGTGCCCCATTTGTGACAGGATACTTCCTGTGTGTGTGCGTGTGCATACCTATCCTTTTTTCCCCCTAAGGTAAGTCTTTCCGCTCCTGGGATTGGAATGACTCCTTAGCCTCTCCCTTAAAACCCACATCCTTTCATCTTCCCTTCTCCTTCCCTCTTTCCTGACGAAGCAACCGCCGGTTGCGAAAGCTCGAAATTTTGTGTGTTTTTTATTGTGCCTATCTACCAGCGCTTTCCCGCTTGGTAAGTCTTGGAATCTTTGTTTTTAATATATCTAATTATTTGCATTCTTTTGAGATATTTGAAACAATTCTATTCTTCTAGTCTGTACTATTTATTGTCTACTTTTCATTTTCATATAATGAAGCACTCCAAACAAATACCTATAGAAAAGACTTCCTAAAATATTTGTATTCATTATTAACATAGTAAGAAAAATTTCTTGAAAAAGATTAATATTTTCAATCTAAATTTTGTGTCCACTCTTCTTCTGCTATTGTCAGCTATCTTGCCGTTCAAATAACAAAAAGCTGCTATTACTTTTGGTACTGATGTCCATCTTATAACTTCTTTTCAAGACGTTATCCATTTTGTTCAATTGATCTTTGATGTCCTTTGCCATTTCTGACATGATTACAATGTCATTGGTTAACCTTAGTTTTATTTATTCTCCCTGAACTGGAATTCTTTCCAAATTTTTCCTTAGTTTATTTTCATGTCTTTTGACTCTTAGAAATAGTATCTGGTTTCCATACAAGTTGTAAATAACATTTTACTACTTGCCTTTTATCCCTGATAACTTGAGAATTGTAGAGTGTATTCAGCGTTGTCAGGTCTTTTTCTAAATCTACAAATGCTATAAATGAGAGTTCACTTTTCATCAACCTATTTTCTTCGATAAGTCAGTATTTCTTTCTGTGTTCTGAAATTTTTCTAGAACTTGGAGCAATCATCCCCTAGGTTGGCTAACACCAGTTGCTCCATACTTTTGTAGCCAGTTGTGTTAGTATTTTGCAGCCATGACTTATTAACTGATAATTTAGTAATACTCCTGCCTGTCAGCACTTGCCATAGGAGTATCACAACATAACACTTTTGTGATGGAGCCTGGATCCCACTGACTCGTAGCCAGTATGTGAGACACTCAGGCTGAGTTGCAAAAGTGTTCAATATACTTACATGAAATCATTGTACTTGTTAATCTGTAGAATGAAAGAGTAAATTTAAAAGCAATAGAGTAAAGACAACATATCATAATGTCCTGTTACTTCTTACAACCACTAAAGTAAAAAACAATGATTTCTAGTAATTTACTCTTTTCTACATGGTTAGGGCAGCATAAACCCTTAATAGATTCATAATATTCATTTACTCCTCATGACTGCAAACTTTTATGAATTTTTTATACCAGAAAATTACATGAGGGAATGAATATGTGGGGATGTCTGTTAGAACGCAACCTTAGCAAAGTTTTATTGTATGAAGCTTTGATGCTTTTTTTCAAAAATTGTTGTGAATGATTGAAATGAATTTCTCATGAATGTATCTCATGACATTAGACTGGGAGCAATGTAATATTTGCCTACCACTTTCATGAAATGTCCGAACTTTTTACTGCAAGAATAGTGGCATTCATCTTACGAATGTGATAGTTGAGAGGCAGTGGATCAGAAATAATGTGCTGGGAAAATCAAAGTATCCCAAGTAAATATTTTAGGGGGGAAGATATCACTAATAGCAGTACTATGTGCCAGAAGCTGAATATAATGCTTCATATTGTAAGAAATTTAGTCTTTATACTCCTACTTTGCAGTACATGGCAGAGTAGGCATAATGTGTGGAATTCTGGTGCTTTCTTTACTATTCTGACATCTGCTCTTTTATTAGAATTCCTGTCCCCAAGAAAGGTAAGATATGTTGAATTTTTTTCTTATTTAATGACTGAGATGGGATTAGATTAGACCCTTTTAAGGAAATTTCTCTTTTTATGCTCCAGTCATAGAAAAATAGTGTTACCTTTTTAAAGACTATTGAGAATGATAATCTGTTCTGTTAGTGAGCCAGAAAAATTCTAAACGAGTGTTTTTTGAACCTCAGTATGTAGTATAATATTATATATAATGTAATATATTTTAATGCAATACAATATAATGTAGTAACAGACTTTCAGCTCAGTATGTTAACTGTGGGAAAAAGTTTCAGATTTTATAGAACTGTACGGAAAGGAAGCTGACAGTTATCATTGTGCTAATGTAAAGTAGTATGTACAGTGTACTTATGAATGTCATTTTATTATTGTAAAGAGTGTAATTTGATTTTGTTTCCAGTTGGTGGGACTGACAGTTTTGGTTTTTACTATTTTACTGCTCACTGACAAGACATCATACCTGAGCATAACTGAAGATGATGGAAATTATTATACAGGCTTATACATTCTACTTGCAGCTGGTGCACTAATATTTATAGTTGCATTTTTGGGCTGTTGTGGAGCATACAGGGAATCTCCTTGTATGCTTGTATCGGTAAGTTAGATCTGTTTTTGATCATCTCTCTCTCTCTTTCTCTCTCCCTCCCTCCCTTTTTGTTTCACTATAATGTGATCTGCTGGATATTCTCCCATAAGTCACAGTTGATTATGCTAATATAATGAAATTTAAAAATAAAAACTAGTTTCTTGTTGGCGGAGTATATTAAACATCGCTATGATGCTCACATTGATAAATAAAACAAATCTATAACAAATATACTTGTTAACGTATGTCTCCCCTTTGATTGATCAGAGTTTGACAGGCAATTCTCAATAGTTGGTTAGTACAGAATTTCCACGGCTTCATGCTAAGTCCTACTCATGGCTTTGGCCAGAATCCATTTACTATTAAACAGTGTGTGATGTGTTACTTCGTAGATTAACTTGGTAACATTTATTGGTGGACCTGACTAATCCTCTGCTCTGCTACACTATTAAGTCAGTCTAAATAAGGGTTACGAACTTTGCTTCGATCCACGAGACTGGGTTAAAGTTGTCACTCCTACTAAATGCCCTTTAGCAGTCAAACTATTTTGAGACACTCTCCTCCATCTGCCTAGTTTGGGAAACATACACTGCGAAGTAACTCTGTACTACACACAACTGATTTTATCAACTCAATAATAGACTCCAAAAACAAAACAAGATAAGTTCAAAAGTAAAAAGTGCATAAGGACAAGAAAAAAGCCACACTTAAAGTATCCACAGAAACCCTATCTTCAGCTACCTAACGGCTCTATGCTCTGCAGCGTGTCCTCTTCCTATTGAGCACTTGCACGCCCACTAAACTGCAAGACTTGCCTGGAAAACTGGCAGATTAAGCAGAACTTCACACTCGCACAGAGTAATGTATTAGAACTTCTTGAAAGCTTCCCGTACTGGGAGAACAACTTTATTGATCACTCACGATGAACTTTATAAGCTCATCACTTTTGAAGCATCACTTGTTCCCCAAACACCCCACTACTTGCTTCATTCATTCCAAACAGCTTTGCACAGGATCCTCAGTTTTGTGAGTTCGCTGTAGTTCCACTGAATTCTTTTTAAAGTGGAGCTTACGGCCTGAACTTTTGATAAGTTTATTTTCAATAGGTGCTGCAAAACGTGCCAGCATGAGGAATCTATTAAGCCAGGAAAATAGGCAGTCACTACAATTCATTCAACAGGATTACAGAAAAAGCTATCCATTGTCTCCAGGTTTTACAAAGCCCCTTTCTCTCGAATAGCAGAAACTGGCTCTGATGCACACCGTAGCCAAGTGGACAAGTCTCCAGGTGCTGTGAAAGATGGTGGGATAGAAGTTGAGAATCTGACCTTCACCGATAAATTTTCCCCCTGCGGGTTCGGAGGTTAGAATAGGCCCGCGGTATTCCTGCCTGTCGTAAGAGGCGACTACAAGGAGTCTCAAACTTTTCGGTTTTGTATGATGGTCCCCTGTTGGGTTTGACATCCATCTCTCAAAATTTTCCGAAGAGCGAGCCGATTGGGGAAGGGCGCCTTACTTGGTGCATTGTGTCCATCTTGCGATCAGACCTTTCGCCAGCTTATACACCGTTGAACTGCAGTCCTGTCCGCTCTCCATCTCTTGGGCATGACTCTTTTTCTGCGTGCAGATAACACCTTGCACTGTGCAGTGCCTCTTTCTGCACCGACGGCGACCATGGACCACATGTTACCTAACATCCAGCACGGTAGCCAGTCTGTTGTGGTGGGGCCGCCATGTACCCTGTTGGTTGTATCCCCCTGACAACACAGGGATCGCTCTACTGATGCCAGCGCCGTTAACTCCCCAGGTATGCCAAGGAGTAGATGCCTATCCTCCTGGGGTATCGGGACTCCCGGCAACGGCCATCCTGCCAGGTGGCTCTTGCCGTGGCTGGGTGGGGCCCGTGGGGAGGGCCCTTTGTTGGAGTAGGTGCCATCAGGGCGGATGACCCGCAATGAAGCGTGGTACATCGTCTCTCGCTGGTGG
The DNA here is from genome assembly GCF_023897955.1 of Schistocerca gregaria. Taxonomy (NCBI): domain Eukaryota; kingdom Metazoa; phylum Arthropoda; class Insecta; order Orthoptera; family Acrididae; genus Schistocerca; species Schistocerca gregaria. The sequence goes on along the minus strand of NW_026062113.1, from coordinate 201,083 downwards.
CCAGCCGCCAGCAGTCTCTAAGCGTTCTCGGGCTCAGTTTAACGCTCAGAAGTACGATCCGAAAACGTTCCCCTCCCTGGCCACACCGTGGGAGGAACGTAAGTCTCAGGATGGCAGTAGCAGTTATTCGTCCCGCTTCTTAGTTTGTACAAGGGTTGATGGGGAGTCTTTTCTCTCCACAAAGCCTCAGTTCTTCGTCGAGCATTTAGAGGACAAGTTTGGGGAGGTGGAGGGCTTGTCACAAATGCGCTCTGGGTCAGTCCTGATACAAACGGCATCCTCTGCCCAGTCACAATGGTTACCCGCTTGTGACAAGTTGGGGGATGTTGCCGTTACGATCACACCCCATGAGAGTTTAAATATGGTCCAGGGAGTTATTTACCATAGGGATCTTTTTTTGCAGTCTGATGAAGAGCTACGTGCCAATTTAGAGTGCCGAGGTGTACATTTCGTCCGGCGCGTTCATCGGGTTCTGAAGGAAAATCAGATTGCTACTGGTGCCTTCATCTTGGCCTTCGAAGGGGATACGTTACCGGAAAAAGTCAAGGTGATGGTCTACTGATGTGACGTTAAGCCCTATATCCCTCCCCCGATGCGGTGCTTTATGTGCTGGAAGTTCGGCCATATGTCTTCCCGCTGTACTTCCAGCCTCACATGTCGAGATTGCGGACGCTCATCACATCCCAATACTCCATGTGCCCCGCCTCCCATCTGTGTCAACTGCGGGGAGCACCATTCACCTTGCTTGCCAGACTGCCGAATTTTCCAGAAAGAGCGTAAAATCATGGAATAAAAGACCCTGGATCGACTAACCTATACTGAGGCCAAAAGGAAATACGACAGACTCCATCCTGTGAGAATGACATATTCCTACACTGCTGCAACAACACTTGTGCTAGCCCCGTCTGTTTCTCCAATTGTGGCCGGATCGACGAGTAGTAAAACTCCTCCTGCCCCCTCGCCAGTGGGGGGCTTTACCCACCGGGTTGCTCCTGCGCCACCTACCTCAGGAGCAACACCATCCCACCCATCGGGGACGTCCGTCCCCACTTCTAAGCCGGAGAAGTGTCCAACTTCTTCGGCTTCTCACTCTCGCAAGGGGCCCCTTGGGTCCCTCCCTTCCCAGGTTTCCGCCAGCGAGAAGCCTGACGACCGACAATGGCGTAAGTGCCCGCAATCAGCTGGTCATAGGGCTTCACGATCCTCCTCCGTCCCGGAGACTGAATCGGTGAAGCCCTCCCAGCCGGTGCGACCCAAGGAACGGCGTGAGAAACCCAAGAAGAGCTCTCAGCCCAAGGAACTCGCGTTGGCAGCCATCCCACCGCAAACTTCCAGCTCTGCGTCTGAGGATGCGGTGGAGATTCTGGCGTCTGCTGAGGACCTTGATCTCGCCGGTCCATCAGACGCCATGGAAAGCACTATCACAGGTGCTAAATCGGAGGCAGCAGGTGACCCAGCAGCGTTATCTCCCTTCCCAGTCCCGTCACGTCTTTCTCAGCCATGGACAACACCATCCTCCAGTGGAACTGCAGTGGTTTCTTCCACCATCTAGCTGAGCTCCGCCAACTTATCAGCCTTCACACTTTCCTCTGCATTGCTCTGCAGGAAACTTGGTCCGTGGCTATTGGGCTTATTATAAGAACCGGGCAGCTTATGAAAGGGTGTCTGGTGGCGTCTGCATATATGTCCTGAACTCTCTTCACAGCGAGTCTGTGCCTCTCCACACACCTTTAGAGGCTGTCACTGTTCGGGTGTGGACGCCACAGGCTGTTACCGTCTGCAGTCTTTACCTTCCACCGGATGGTGACGTCGCGCAGCATGTCCTGGCTGCTCGGATAGCTCAATTGCCTCCACCTTTCCTGTTACTGGGCGACTTTAACGCCCATAACCATCTGTGGGGTGGGTCAGTGGCAACAGGTCGAGGTGCCATCGTTGAGCATTTATTGGCGCAGATCGATCTCTCGATCTTAAATGATGGTGCCGCCTTCACACACTTCAGTGTGGCGCATGGCACATACTCCGCCATTGACCTTTCCATCTGTAGTCCTAGCCTCTTACCGTCTGTCCAATGGAGAGTGCATGACGACCTGTGTGGTAGTGACCACTTTCCGGTCTTTCTGTCACTGCCACAGCGTCAGTCTTCTGGGCGCCCTAGCAGATGGGCTATGAATCAGGCTGACTGGGACTTGTTCTCCTCCACTGCCGCTATTAAGCCTCTCTCTAACGATGCAATTGATGCAGTGGTTCAATTGGTCACCACCGGCATCGTTACTGCCGCCGAATCTGTCATTGCCCGTTCTTCTGGGTCCCTTCGGCGGCGGACTGTGCCTTGGTGGTCGCCTGAGATCGCTGAAGCGATTAAAGCTCGCCGGTGGGCGCTCCAGCGTCACAAGCGACATCCGTCAATTGAACACCTTGTCGCCTCCAAACGGCTGTGTGCGCGAGCCCGCCGCATTATCCGCCAACGCAAGCAGGAGTGCTGGAAGCGGTATGTGTCCACCATTGGCCTCCATGTCACTCCATCGCAGGTCTGGGCCAAGATTCGCCGCCTCTATGGCTATCGGACCCCTGTCAGTGTCCCTGCGCTCTCACTGAATGGAGCAGTTTGTACTGACTCCGACGTCATTTCAAATCGCTTGACAGAGCACTTTGCTCTGAATTCCGCTTCTGCCAACTACCCCTTGGGCTTCCGCTCCATTAAGGAGCGGATAGAACATTGGAGTCTTTCTTTTCGCACTCACCATCCTGAATTGTACAATGTTCCATTCAGTGAGTGGGAATTTCGAAGTGCCCTCGCCGCTTGTCCTGATGCTGCTCCTGGGCCAGATAGCTTCCACTCTCAGATGCTGAAACACCTTTCAGTGGACTGCTAGCGACGCCTCCTCAATCTTCACAAACGCATTTGAGTCGAGGGTGAGTTTCCGTCGCAATGGCGGGAAAGTCTTGTCCCCATTCTGAAACCAGGGAAGAACCCTTTGGAGGTGGACAGCTACCGTCCCATTAGCCTCACCAACGTTCTTTGCAAGTTGCTTGAACGGATGGTGAGCCGGTGCTTGAATTGGGTACTGGAGTCTCAATGCCTTTTGGCTCCGTCTCAGGGTGGGTTCCGTAAAGGCCGCTCCGCCGCCGACAATCTGGTGAGCCTGGAGTTGGCCATCCGTACTGCCTTTGCCCGCCGTCAGCATCTGGTCGCTGTCTCTTTCGACATGCGGAAGGCGTATGATACGACATGGCGTCATCACATCCTTTCTACGCTTCATGGATGGGTTCTTCGGGGCCCTCTGCCGATCTACATCCGCAATTTTCTGTCATGTCGTACCTTCCGCGTGCACGTCGCGGCCTCATATAGTTCCTCCCAAGTCCAGGAGAACGGCGTGCCACAGGGTTCTGTTCTCAGTGTGTGTCTGTTTTTAATAGCTATTAACGGGCTCGCTGCGGCCGTGGGAAATACTGTCTCCGCTTCCCTGTATGCTGACGACTTCTGCCTTTACTACAGCTCTATTGGCATTGCAGCTGCTGAACGCCAGCTACAGGGCGCAATCCGCAAGGCGCAGTCTTGGGCTGTAGCGCATGGTTTTCAGTTTTCGGCAGCCAAGACCTGCGTTAGGCATTTCTGCCGGTGACGCACAGTTCACCCGGAGCCACGGCTTTATCTTGACGGCGAGCTTCTTACAGTGGTGGAGTCACATAGGTTTTTGGGGATGGTTTTTGATGCCCGGTTGACTTGGCTGCCTCATATTCGGCAGCTTAAACAGGCGTGTTGGTGGCATCTAAATGCTATGCGATGCCTGAGCCACACCAGGTGGGGCGCCGACCGATCTACTCTCCTACAGCTTTACCAGGCGTTAATCCAGTCCCGTCTGGACTATGGGAGTCTGGCTTATGGCTCAGCATCTCCATCTGTGTTGCGGGTGCTGGACCCAATCGTCCACAGCGGGATACACCATGCCACTGGTGCCTTCCGAACCAGCCCTGTGGACAGCATACTTGTGCAGGCAGGTGTCCCTCCACTGCGGTTACAACGCCAACAATTACTGGCTGATTATGCTGCCCATGTTTTTAGCTTGCTCGGGCATCCAAATTATCGTGTCCTCTTCCCGCAGTCAGTCGTTCATTTTCCAGAACGTCGGCCCCAGTTGGGTTTTCCGATCGCTGTACGTGTCAAACAGTTTCTTTCCTGGCACCCCCGTGGTGTGTGCCTCGCCCTTGCCTTCGGCTCGACTTGGCACGTGGCCCAAAGGACTCAGCCCCTCCGGAGGCCTTCTGCCGCCGCTTTTATTCCATCCTGGCCACGTATCAGGGCTCTGGCATTGTCTACACCGACAGTTCGATGGTTGCTGGTCTAGTCGGTTATGCACTAACTCTAGGGGACCATTCTGAACAACGTTCGTTGCTGGCTGGCTGCAGTGTTTACACTGCTGAGCTGGTCGCCATCTTTCGTGCCCTAGAGTATATCCGCTCCTGCTCAGGTGAGTCCTTCATTATCTGTAGCGATTCCCTGACCGGTTTATGAGCTCTTGACCAGTGTTTCCCTCGTTCTCGTCTGGTGATGGCTATCCAGGAGTCCCTGCATACTCTCGCCCGTAGCGGCAGGTCTGGTCTTTGTTTGGACTCCAGGCCATGTTGGTATACCCGGCAATGAAACTGTTGACCGCCTGGCGAAAGAGGCCACCAGTGCGCCATCTCTGGAGATTGGCCTCCTGGCGGCTGATTTGCGGGCACTCTTACGCCGCAAAGTTCTCTCGTTTTGGGATGCTGAATGGCGCGGTCTGACCATCCCTAACAAACTCCGTGCCGTCAAGGACACGGCGACTGTGCCGCGGTCATCCATGCAAGCCAACCGCAGGGACTCAGACGTCCCTTGTCGGCTCCACTTTGGCCACACCCGACTCACGCACAGTTATTTACTGTGTCGTGAGGATCCTCCTCTTTTTCGTTGTGGGGTGTCCTTGACGGTGGTCCATATTCTGTCAGAGTGCGCCCTTTTAACCGTGCTCAGGCAGAGTTTTGCAATGCCTGACATGCTCTCTGCTCTTTTATCAGATGACTCTGCCATGGTGGACTTGGTTTTGTTTTATTCAGGCAGGGGTTTTTTTATCCTTTAATCTGAGTGGTTTTTTTTAGTGTTGATTCTGGCTCTTAGCTTCTGATTTTAAACTGAGTTTTTAAAGTGTTCTTGGTGGTTGGCTTTTCCTCTTTTTCTCTACAGTCGGCCAACCACCGTCACACAGTGTGTTTTAATTTGTTTTGTCTGGTCTCTGTCGGAGTATTTCATGTCCTGTTTCGTCTGCTGTCTTTCCTGTTGTTCGTTTTTTATTCTCTTCGGGTGGTTTTAGTTTTTATGGAACCAGGGACCGATGACCATAGTAGTCTGGTCCCTTTAATCCCACAAATCAACCATCACTGATAAATTTAATTTTCTTGGCAATTTTCCAGTAGGTCTCATTCTGATATGACTTCCCCAGAATTGTATTTTTCAAATAATACAGAGTTACACTGCTTTAGATAGACGACTGATTAAAGAGTCATCAGAGGTAACTTGGTGACAGTCAGTGTATTTACATGCATCACATCATAGTTGGTTGTTTGATGAATCAGCTGCACACCAGCTAAGGAAATTGTTCCTCCAATCTGCTAGCCTTCAATTCCCCTTACAGCCAAACTGTGTGGAGTAGTGGATGTCCTGAGTTTACTTAAGAGGTAAAAATAAGAACCAAAGGTTAACAAGCAAATGTATCATGATGAAGCAGTGAAGATAATTATAGCAATATATTTCCACTTTTAGCTGCAGTGTTTTCCTCAGTCATGAATAAACTTATTGTAAAGTTATATAGCCCAACAGAGATACGGTGCTGCTGCAGCAAATGCTGTCTGCTCCTACACAAGTACCCACAAATTAACACATGGAGGTGCCAGAAAATTTTTACAGACTGCCGGCAATGAAACCAAAGTCAAATGGCAAGTAAAATGTGTAAGTTCAGGAGCCTCTGCAAAATGGGAATATTGCAGCAAGGGAAAAGGATTTGTTGTTGTAAGTTATCATTTGGAGATAGTGGCAGAAGTTCTGGAGTTCATTTGGTCTTTTCATTTCAACAACCACAACGCATGAGTCAACTGGATGGATATTCGGCAAAGCCAGGTAACTGATGGTTACTGCTTTACCAAAGGGAGAGTGTTGTTTACCTATCCCAGTAAAGCAGCTCTGATAATTGAGACATTTGATGACTAACATTTAGTGGTGCACAGAATTCCAGTTTCTGCCATTGTACAAAAATCCTCAAAGAGAGTAATCTTAGTGTCCTTCAATTATCAGGGAAGATTTTTACTGCTTCAGTAAGTTACCACAGTGTAGCCTGATGTTGAATTGGAAATCTGGTTTGGTTTCTTGGAAGTAGGAGAGTAATCATCTGTTTCCAAAGTGAGTTCAGTAGGTACTCTTATAATCTAACTCAAGTAGAACCTGCATGACGGCTGTCTTTCCTGTACGAGCAAAGTGTAAAGTAAGTCTTACTCGGGGGGGGGGGGGGGGGGGGGGAGGAACTATACTGGTGTCAACTTGATTCTCAGAATAATTTGTTTACACGGTTACTTAAAGTAATTATTTTGCTAGTGCCTATTTTAAATTAACCAGAATACCATATCGTTATCAAATTCTTTCTTTTAAACAGCTTGTAACCAGTGTGTTATAACTAGGAATAGCACAATAAATACATCACAGTTCTATGGTTTATTGACACAACTCTGATAAAAATAATTCTGTTACCAAGTGTCAGTTATAGATGAACACTTTATGGAAAATTATATAAATTGATGGTGGTTATACAAATGTCCAGGAAGTGGCAGAAATAAGAAGTCCATTGACATACTAAGCCAAGGGAATGTTGAAATGAAAGTTCCAGTAGAGCACTTGGATTCAAAGTCCAGAGCACAGCTGAATCAACATCAAATAGCAGGTCCACTACAGAGTAGCGCTTCAGAGTTGTAGAGTAGAAACATAGCATGATGAGAACTGGCTTGTAGGCATCAGGAGCAGTGTTAAGTAAGATTCCATAGTTAATGGAGCTGGCGGCTGAGGTCGCTGTATATCTTTAGTGGTAAGTCGCTGTGTTCTGAAGTGTGTGCACAAAAAGGCAGCCAGGGATGTTAGCAGCGGGCCGCGCAGTGAAAAGTGTGGCCAACGATGTATTTCTCGGCCGCATGCAATGGAGTGTGCCGCTGCTCAGTACAGAGATGTGATAGTGGTGGATATCACACCCCTTCCCCCTTGGGGAAGCATCTGCTGCAAATGAACGGCACATTAATGGGATCCTCCTCAGTGGCGTTGGTGACTTGAGGCACAGGAGCATATGGACAAAAGTGCCCTGGCCGGGGCAAAGGTTGTATGGTGTGGGCCTTGACAGTGGAGCTGTTGGAGCAGGAGGAACCAGTGGCATGTCTTCATCTTCATCTGGAATTAATTGTGGTCCGGGAAGGGCAGCTTCTGGGGTAGGACGACATCTGGGTTAGTCGCTCTTGTTGGGGTGAGGTGTTGATCAGCTGGCTGTGGGCAAAAGGCATGTATAAGTCTGGTGTTCTGTGGCTGTATGGTTTGGGATAGGACAGGAACTAGGTGACTGGTAATGGTGGGGGACGGAAATGACTGTTAGGGAAACTAGTCAGGGACATAGTTGATTAGCATGTCACAGACCCTCCTGGTCTGGAAACTGCACCCCAAAAACCTTCTAGCCCTGGTGCTGGATGATTGTTCGCGGAATCCAGGCTGGTCGCTGGTGAAATCCTTTCCCCCAAACCAAGGTCCCAGGGCTGAACTTGGGTGCAGGCAGCAGTGATGCTTGGCTGTGGTGTTGATATGAACAAGCTGAAGATGGTCCGGGCTGCCATCCGTGGAGAAGCACTGCAGGGCTATTGTCTCAGATGGGTGTGGACCTGTAACTGCTCAAAAAAATAAATAAATAAATAAAAATTTAATTAATGATGCATTGGTGGAGTGATCCTGGAGGTATTTCTTCATCTAAGTTTTGAAAGTGTGAACCATTCTCTTGGCTTCTCCATTTGATTGTGAATGGAAGGGGGGTGTTGGAATGTGGCAAATGCCATGCTGGATACAGAAACTACCATACTCCTTGCTGCAAAATAGTGGACCGTTGTCCCCTGCGGGCATGGGGGTTAGAATAGGCCTGTTGTAAGAGGCGGCTAAAAGGAGTCTCTCACCTTTCGGCCTTTATGTGGTGGTCCCCTGTAGGTATTGACCTCCATTTTTCAATATTTTCCCGAAGAGCGAGTCAATTGGGGAAGTATGCCTTACATGGTGCAGTGTGTCCATCGTGCACTGGGATCTTTAGCCCACTTCTCGTTGTGGCATTGCAGTCCCGCTCATCCTTCATCTCTTGAGTGAGGACATTTTCCTAACTGTGTTTTCCTCCACCCACTATGCAGTGTCATTTTGTGTGCCTACGAGGACCATGGAATTCTTTGCACCTCATATCCAGCACGGTAGCCAGTATGTTGTTGTGGGGCTGCCATGTACCCTGTTGGTTGTAGCCCCTGACCACACAGTGATCACTCTGCTGATGGCTGCACGGCTAACTCCCCACGTATGCCATGGAGTGGATGCCCATCTCCCTGGGCATCGGAACACCCGAAAATGGCAATCGTGTCAGGTGAACCTTGCTGAGGCTGGGTGGTCAGAGTGGGTGGCATCAGGGCGGATGACACGCCATGAAGCGTAGTACGTCATCTCTTGCTGGTGGTCTGCCGCTAGCAGTCTCTAAGCATGCAGTGTCCAACTTCAGTGCTAAGAAATATAACCCCAAATCGTTACCATCCCAGGCCACACCATGGGAGGAATGCCAGGCTAAGGATGGCAGTGCAGCTTATTCGCCCTGGTACTTCGTACGTACGAGACTTGATGGGGAATCTTTTATGTCAGTGAAGTTTGTTTTTTTGTGGAGCATTTGGAAGACAAGTTTGGGAAGCTGGAGGCCTTGTCTGAAATGCAGTCGGGGTCAATCTTGATCAAAGCAGCATCCTCTGCCCAGTCAAGGGCATTACTCGCTTGTGACAAGTTGAGGGATGTTTCTGTAACCATCACACTCCCAGAAGAGCCTAAATATGGTCCAGTGTATTACATTCCACAGGGACCTTCTTTTGCAGTCTGACGACGAGCTGCATGCTGATTTAGAGCAGTGAGGTGTCCATTTCGTCCAGTGCATCCATCGGGTCTGAGGGGTAATCAGGTTGCCACCGGTGCCTTCATCTTGGCCTTCGAGGATGACACAATGCCTGTGAAGGTCAAGGTGATGGTCTACCACTGTGATGTCAAGCCATATATCCCTACCCCGATTCGGTGCTTTAAGTGCCGGAAGTTCGGCCATATGTCTTCCTGCTGTACTTCCAGCGTCACATGTTGAGATTGTGGGCATCCGTCACATCCAAACACTCAGTGTTCCCCATCTCCCATCTATGTCAACTGCAAGGAGAGCATCATTCACCTTGCTCGCTAGACAGTAGGATTTTACAGAAAGAGAGGAAAATCGTGGAATAAAAGATACTGGACCAATTGACCTACACTGAGGAATTTTGCGTGCCTACATTCTGTGGCTATGACATCCTCTTACGCCGCCGCTATGGGAACAGTTGTTGCCCCATCAGTTCCCCACATTCCTGTTGCCTCTCAGAACCAGAAGACTACTTCTGTCCCCTTGATGGTGGGGGGCACTTCCCTCCTGTTGCTCCCGCACCACCTACTTCGGGAGTGCCCCCTCATCCCCCACCAAGTTTGCTGAAGAGCCCAAAAGCAGCTGGTTGTAGGGCTTCACGCTCATCCTCTGTCCTGGAGACTGAATCAGTGAAGTCCTCCCAGCCAAGGAAACACAAGGAGTAGTGAGAGAAATCCAGAAAGGAGGTCCCTAAGACCAAGGGAATTGCAGTAGCACCCACACGACCGCTACCTATAAGCTCTGAGTCTGCGGACGAGGTGGAGAGTCTGGTGTCCGCTGAGGACCTATATCTCGCTAGACCCTCAGACACAATGGATATAGACTGCTCAGGTATAAAGTAGATGGCAACAGGTGACCCTGAGGAGTAAACTGCCTCATTGAATGTTCCATGCCTTCTCAGTCTCACAATGACGTCATCCTCCAGTGGAATTGGGGCAGTTTTTTCCACCACCTGGCTGAGCTATGGCAACTGTTAAGATTTACGCCTGCTTTCTGCATGGCCCTCTGTGGCCATAAGGGATACTACAGGAACCGTAGTGACTATAATTGACTGTCAGGTGGAGTTTGAGTTTTTGTCCTAAACTCAGTCTGTAATGAAACTGTGCCCCTTCAAACCCCTCTTGAAGCTGTGGCTGTCAGAATAAGAATGTCACAGGAAATAACTGTCTGCAATGTATATCTTCCTCCAGCTGGAGCAGTATCCCTGAATGTATTAACTGCAGTGATTGATCAACTCCCTAAGCCTTTTGTACTTTCGAGAGGTTTTAATGCTCATAACCCCGTGAGGGGTGGCACCATGCTTACTGGCCAGGGCAGAGATGTCACAACTTTACTTTCTCAGTTCAACCTCTGCCTCTTAAATACTGGGGCTGCTACACATTTCAGTGTGTGTCATGGTAGCTACTCACCCATTGATTTCTGAATTTGCAGCCCAGGACTTCGCCCATCTATCCACTGGAGAGCACATGACGATCTGTGTGGTAGTGACCACTTCCCCATCTTCCAGTCACTGCCCCGGCATCAGACTCCCAGACGCCTGACCAGATGGGCTTTAAACAAGGCGGACTGGGAAACTTTAACCTCTGCAGTTACTGTTGAATCCCCCCCACCCCCCACACGGTAACATCGACATAATGGTTGTTTTGTGCCACAAACAATTGTTGACGTCACCTGCCCAAAGTCCCTTGCTCTTTAGGGTGCCCCTGACAAAAGGCAGTCTCTTGGTGGTTGCCGAAAGTAGCTGAAGCAATTATGGAGCATTGGTGATCTCTAAAGCGGCATAAGTGACACCCGTCCCTGGAGCAACTCGTAGCCTTTAAATGGCTCCATACCTGCGTTCACCAACTTATGAAACAATGGAAGCAGGAGTGTTGGGACAGATGTGTGTCCACCATTGGGTGCCACATGTCACCTTTCCAAGTCTGGGCAGAGGTCAAACATGTGTTCGGGTACCAGACCCCAACAGGTGCTCCTGGTGTTAACATAAATCACGTGTTATCAAGCAACGTAAATGTGATTCCTGAGCACTTTGCTGAGCACTACGGTTGACCCTCTGCATCGGAGAATTACCTCCCAACCTTTTGCACTCTCAAATGGTGACTGGAAGGGACAGTCCTTTCATTTATTACACACCACAGTGAACCCAAAAATTCCCCATTACAGAATGAGAGCTCCTCAGTGCCCTTGCACATTGCCCCGACACAGTTCCTGGGCCAGATCGGATCTACAGTCTACAAGCCACATCTCCTCATCATCTTCAACGGGATCTGTTGTGATGGCATCTTTCCATCACAATGGCAGGAGAGCACCATCATTCCGGTGCTCAAACCTGGTAAAAACCCACTTGATGTGGATAGCTATTGTCCCATCAGCCTCACAAGCTGCTGGAACATGTGGTGTCAGCGGTTGGGTTGGGTCGTGTCCTGGAGTCACATGGCCTACTGGTTCAATGTCAGGGCAGCTTCCGCCAGGGTTGATCTACCACTAATAATCTTGGGTCGCCATGTGTACAGCCTTTCCCAGACACAAACACCTTGCTGCCATCTTCTTTGAGTTATGAAAAGTGTAATACACCACTATCTGTGCCACATTATAGCAGTGGGGTCTGATGCCTGCTCCCAATTTTTATCCAAAATTTCCTGTTGCTTTGTACTTTCTGCGTCAAAGTTAGTGCCTCCCGTAGTTCCCCCTTCATATCCAGGAGAATGTGGTCCTGCAGGGCTCTGTATTGAGTCTCTTGATTTTTTAGTGGTCATTAATGGTCTAGCAGCAGCTGTTGCGTCATCTGTCTCACCTTCTCCGTAAGCAGAGTACTTCTGCATGTTCAACTGCTCCACCAGTATTGGTGTTGCTGAGCAGCGCCTACAGGGAGCTGTCCCCAAGGTGCAGTCAAGGGCTCTATCCCACGGTTTTCAGTTTTTGGCTGCAAAGTCATGTGTTATGCACTTCTGTCGGTGTTGTACCATTCATCCAGAACCAGAACTTTACCTTAATGATGATCCACGCACTGTAGTGGAGACATATCGACTCTTAGGACTGGTTTTTGATGCCCAATTGACTTCGCATCCTCACCTTCATCTGCTTAAGTGGAAGTGCTGTCAGCACCTCAATGCTCTCTGCTGCCTGAGCAATAATAATTGGAGCGCTGATCGCTCTCCGCTGTTGCAGCTCTACAGAGCCCTTGTTCAATCCCACCTTGACTATGGGAGTCTGGTTTATGGTTTGGCGGCGCCCTCAGCTTTGCGTTTTCTCTACCCAGTGCACCACTACGGTGATTGCCTAGTGACAGGAGCTTTTAGAACGAGTTCGGTGACCAGCATCCTTGTGGAAGCCATAGTCCCTCTGTTGCAGGTTATGCATGCACAACTGCTGGCCAGTTACATTGCTCACATTTGTAGTTCTCCTACACATTCGAATTACCGTCTCCTTTTCCCACCCACGCCGGTTCGTCTCCTGCATCGGCGGCCCAAGTCAGTGCTTCCAATTGCAGTTTGTGTCCGATCCCTTCTTTCCAAACTGGAGTCCTTGCATTACCACCTATACTTGAGGTCCATCCACGTACACCTCCATTGTGTACACCTAAGCCGCGGCTTTTCCTGGACCTTTCACATGGCGCTAAGGACTCGCTTAACAACGCAACACTCCAGTGCCACTTCCTCTCGATTCTCAACATACACCGAGGCCATCTGTGGTTTACTCTGCTCTTGAGCACATCCATTCATGCCCTCTGGAGTTGTTTCTTCTGTGTAATGACTCCTTGAGCAGCCTACAAGCTATCAACCAGTGCTACCCTTGTCATCATTTTGTAGCGACCATCCAGGTGTCCATCTATTCCCCTGAAACTGTGCAGTCGTTCAGTGGTGTTTGTCTGGATCCCAGGTCATGTCGGAATCCCAGGCAACGAACTTGCCGACAGGCTGCCCAAACAAGTTACATGGAAACTGCTTGCTGAGATTGGCTTCTCTGCATCTGACCTGTGTTCAGTACTATGCTGCAGGGTTTTGTGGCTTTGGGAGATGAAATGGCATAACCTTAGTACGCACAACAAACTGTGTGCCAGTAAGGAGACTACGAATGTGTTTGTCCTCCATGCGGGCCTCTTGCAGGGACTCTGTGGTTCTCTACCAGCTCCGCATTGGCCATGCTTGGGTGACACATGGCTACCTCCTGTGCCATGGTCATCCACCTCAGTTTCGGTGTCGCACCTGGCTGACAGTGTCCCATATCTTGGCGAACTGTCCTCCTTTGGCTGCCTTGCAACGAACTCTTCAGTTACCGGACTCATTGCCATTAATTTTAGCTGACAATGCCTCGTCGGCTAATTTAGTTTTACCTTTTATACGTGACGGTGTGTTTTATCATTCTAGATAAGTTTTCACACACAATACTTTTAGTGTGGATGTTTTAATGTGTCGCAGAGTGGCTGGCTTTTCCTTTTTATTCTCGTGGTCGGCCAGCCATGGTCATCTGCTCTATTGTTTTTACCCATTCTACATGTTTCTTGCTTCTCTCTGTGGTTTTCTTTTCCTGTTGTGACCATAGTAGTGTTGGTTGTCCTTCTGTCATTCTTCTGGTTCTTCATTTCTCCTGTTATTGTGCTGTATGTCTCCTTTCTTTTCTTCTTTTCCTGTTGTGTAATTGTTACTGGGAACAAGGGACCAATGACCTCACAGTTTGGTCTCCCCCCCCCCCCCCCCCATCCATCCATCCAACCAACCTACCAATCGTTGTCAGTTAAAAGTACTTCTGGCTGACCTTCAATTACAAAATTTTTTTTCCCCCAAGGCTGTGATGGTGTTGGTGGTTGATATGGCATTGCATCAGACAATGTTCAGAAATCAGGAGTAAGCGTTGACCACTATCAAGAACATGGTGTTAAACACTGGCCCTGCAAAATCAGTGTGTACCCACTCCCTAGGGCGAGCACATGGTGACGAAGAAGCAAATGAGTGTCTTGGGGCTGCCTGCTGGTTTTGGCAGGATGGACATGTTTAGGTGAGTCATTCAATCTCCTGGTTCATGCCCAGCCAGTAAGTGAAACTGCGAGCAAAGAGTTCAGTGACCTTGGTACGATAGTTGCAGGATGTGCTTACGTAAAGAATAAGGAATGATTACTCGTGGGTGTTAGTCATTGGAAACGAGTAGAATGTAGAATTACTCCATCGATCAGCATGAGTTGATGGTGGGCATTAAAAAGCTGATGGAATGCCATCTAAGCCTTGGGAGGTTGTTGTCTAGACCATCCATGAAGTATGTGTTTCCGGGCTTGTTGGAGTACCTCATCAGTACTGGTTGTGTCTGCAACTCGGGAGCTGGTTATGAGTAAAGAATCTACGGCGGCATCTGCTTGTTCAATGTGAAAACACTGAATTTCTTCTTTGCCCAACTCTGGTTTGGGTCTCCATGGAAGGTGGGAGAGGGCATCAGTGCTCAGTTGTGCTGTAGAAGTGAATCTCATACTGGTAGTGCGCCAAAAGTGAAGCCCAGCACTGGAGGTGGTTAGCAGTCCTGTCTGGAATCTTCACTGCTAGATTGAATAAGATCAGTGGTTTATCATCTGTGTTCAGGTAAAACTTAGTGGCATAAACAAACACATGGAATTTTTTTAATGCAAAGATGATAGCCAGTGCTTCTTTTTCTATTTGTGACTATCTGTGTTGGATGTCAATCAATGCTTTCGATCCATAGGCCACAGGTTGCTCAGAGCCATCCACCTCCGTGTGTGCCAGGACTGTTCAGACACCTGTATCAGATGCATCCGCTGCAATAACTGTCTTCTTTGTTGGATCAGAACATTTGAGGTATAGAGACATCAACAACTAGGATTTCAACCTGTGGAAGGTGCGCTCGCAAGCTGGAAATGAGATGATTGAGGTACTCAGCCTCAGGCTGGAAAAAAAAAAACCTTTTTCTCTTCTGCATTTTAGGCCAGCCTCCCTTAAGACACTGGATAAAGATTTCAGAATGTGAAGGTTCTCCCTGTTACAATGATGTCGTCTAAATAGTTAATGCATCCATTCACTTTGAATAATAATTGTTGCAAATACCGCTGAAAAATGGCGGGGGTACGTGCTATAACAAACATTAGGCATTTCAAACGATAAAGCCTGTGCAGGATGTTAAGTGTTACAAAACTGTTGAGATTCTGCATCAAGGGGAAGTTGGAGATACAAATCTGATGGTCTATTTTAAAGTAGTGGGTCCCACCTTTTAATTTTGACAATAATTCTTCTGGCTTCGAATAGGATATGTCTTAATCTCTGATTGGGTGTTGACAGTTCTTTTAAAATTGCTGCACAGGTGGATCTTTTCCGATGGCTTTTGTAATATGACTAGTGGGGTAGCCCACTGACTAGAAGGAATAGGTTCTAGAACTGAAATTGCAATTAGATGTTCAAATTCTTCCTTTACTTGGTCTCTGACAGCTAACACAATGACGCGAGCTCGAAATTACTGAGGCCATGCATTACGTTTCAGTGTGTCGGGTGCCTCAAAATTGTTTACGGTGTCAAGTTCTGGGGTAAACAGATTCTCGTAATCCTGTCAGTGTGTCTTTAAGTCAGAGTACAGAACATCTTCAGCTAACAAATTCACATAATCATCTACTGAAATTCAAATTTCTGAAGAGAGTCAGGTCCAAACAAGTTCTCAGCAGAATCACTGTTAACGACTAAGAAGGTAATGTGGCTGATGAATTTATGATATGTCGCTGGCAGCTTAACTTGATGATAACATACTGATATGATTATCGTAAGCCATTAGATGTCTCTTTGTTTCTTGCAAGTTTTAAATATGTACCGTAATTGAGAATGCTCATGGCTGCGCCGATGTTTACTTGTAATTGAACTGGTTTCTTTGTAATTATCACTTTTACAAAAAGCGTATTGGAGGTCTGTAGTGGTTACTAGATAAAAATTCATCTGTTGGGTAGGAGGCTCTCTTGCCTGATAGGACTTACGGAATCTAACTGGCCATTAACAGAACAGTTTTGGCAACTGGTCCATTTGTCAGGACAGTCTTCACATTGATGTTTTTTTAAAATAATCCGGACATGACAACAACCATTTCGGTACCCAAGACCAGTTCGATCGGCACGAGCAGGCTGGAGGACGTGGATGGTTATGGTACAGTGGTCTGCCTGTACAGTTGCTACATCCAAATTGCGTTAGTGTGGCATTGGCTGCTGGCTCAGATGTGTTTGCCTTAATGGCTGCTATGTTGATTCATGACTCCTGTTTCTTATCTGCTGCTCAGGTCACTTCAAAGCTTTGTGCTAAGTTGAAAACTTTGTCTAATGACAAGTCTTAGAGTTGGAGTTCCTCATGCTGGACATCTGTCAGGAGTACCCCGGATGATCATGTCTCTGATCTTTCCTTCTGCATATGACTCCTTATAATTCTGAGAGCCAAGGTGGTAAATCTCAGATTTTGACCACAACTAAAACAAAGATTTCATGAGTCTGGCATTACCTGGAATGTGTGGGGAATGCTCCAATAATCTCGGTTTGTAGGCTTCCCAGTCCTCTAAAGCCTTAGCAAAGGAAGGAAAAGCAGACACTTGTTGTGTTGCTTGCATCTGTAGGAAGCTTTGAAAAACTGGTTGGAGAGTGTTCAGTTGCAGCATCTGGTTCTTGTCCTGCTGATGAATAAGTTGTGTGAGTAGAGCTTCCAGTGTAGATGGTTGATGGCTTGGCGGCATTTTCTTGTGTTATAACTAGAAATAACAGAAAAAAATATGTCACCATTCTACGGTTTATTGACAAAACACTGATACAAGTAATTCTGTTCCCAAGCGCCAAGTTGAAGATAAACACTTTATGGAAAATTATATAAATTGATGATGGTTATACCAATATCTAGTGATTGCAAGTGTTGAAGTCCAAATTCCAGTACAGCCGAATCAACATCTAAAAGCATGGAGTAGAAACATAGCGTGATGAGAACTGGCTTGTAGAGTCAGGAGCGGCATTAAATAAGGCTCCATAGTTAACGGAGCTGGTGACTGGGGTCACTGTGTATTCTGCGCAGCCAATCGCTGAGTGTTACAGGTGGCCAATCACTGTTCTAAAGTGTGTGCGTGCAAAGGTGAACTGTGATGTTGGCAGTGGGTGGTGCACGGAGAAGTTCAGCCAGTGACGCATTTCTTGGCCGTGCGTAATGGAGCGTGCTGTTGCTCGGTGCTGAGATTTAATAGTGGTGGATACTACACAGATACTTCAAAGTAATCCCCCTCAGATACAATACACTTGCGCCAATGCTTCTTCCAATCCTTGGAGCACTTCTCATAAGCACTTTTTTGTACAGCCTTGAGTACTTCCAGAGTTTTTATTTCCTCAGTCATTGAAAATCATCTTCCTTTCATAGGTCTACTCAGTTTTGGGAATAGGAAAAAGTCACAGGGGGCCAAATCCATTCAAAATGGTGGTTGGGGCATGATTTCATGTTGTTTTTGGCCAAAAAATCTCACAAGCAACGATGAATGAGCAGGTGCATTGTCAGGATGCAAAAGCCATGAATTGTTTTCCCACAATTCCGGACTTTTTCGTATTTCATATCTCAAATGGTGCATAACGTCAAGGTATTACTCCTTATAGCCCGTACAACCTTGAGGCAAAAATTCATTATGTACTATGCCACAATGATTGAAAAAAAAAAAAAACAGTGAGCAAAATGTAGTAACCACAACCAACTGCGGGAATGCCTTGGGCTGTGGATCGGAGCCGCCAGGCGGGGGAGCACGCACCACCGGGTAAACACAGACGAGTCGGATAACAGACCAACGACAACAGACAACAACCGACCATGACCGACTATGACTGACACAACAAGGAAGAGATAAACAACGAAGGTTTGTAGAAACCACAACACCAAACACCAACAGTAAATCCACTCAGAGCCAGAGCCAGGCAAAAGTCAACAACGAGCAACGACAAGAACACAGTACTGCTGAGATAGAAACTCAATCCAGAGCGAGTACCTGACTGACTGGACTAGGGCAGAGCAGGTCCATATATACGAAACCAGAGGGAGCGGCTATTGGCCGCTGTCTGCATGTGACGTAGCGGTGGCGCCCTCGCTGCGCGGAGTAGCTGCCGCGGACGTGGAGCCCTCTATGGGTTGACCACGTCCATTTGTTCTGGAGCGTGTTAGACTTCTGCGGCGTGAGGTACTAGACAAAACTTAGACATTTGATCGAACTTATTGTACTTTTTTCGGTCTTGGCTCTTCAGGGTGCTTCCATTGGGATGACTGGGCTTTGGTTTCGACATCATAACTGTAAACCCATGTTTTGTCACCAGTTATAACCCTTTTGAGCAAATCGGGATAATCATTGACATCATTCAAGACCTCCTGAGTGATGCTCATGTAACGGTTCTTTTAATCAAAATTGAGAAGCTTTGGAACAAACTTTGCTGACACATCCCATGACCAGAACATCCGAAAAAATTGTAGCACTCAAGCAGATAGATATTTCAACATCCTCAGCAACTTCTCTTACTGTAATTTGACGATCTTCCAAAACAATTTTCTTCACAGTTTCAATGTTATCATTTGTTGTTGATGTGCTGGGGCATCCAGAGTGAGGCTCATCATTTTCATCTTCTCAGCCACTTTGTAATAACTTGTACTATTTCTAAATTTTCTTTTTTTTTTTTTTTTTTACTTAGAGCAGACTGGCCGTATGCCACTGTCAACATTTCAAGTGTTTTAGAGCACTCGATTCCATTTTTCACACACAATTTGATGCAAACTCTTTGCTCCATTTTTTTATAATACGAGGGTGGTCTAAAAAATTTTCGGAACGGAATAGGAAAAAAGTACTTACATCACTGCAACTTCTTTTATTTTTCAATGTAATCTCCTTGTAGATTAATGCACTTGGTCCAATGTTGTTCCAGCACCTTGATCCCATCTTGAAAATGAGTTTCCTCCAAGCCTGCAAAATAGTTGTCAACTCCGGCTATCAAGTCTTCATTTGAAGTGAATCTTTGTCCTCCACGAAAATTTTTCAGTTTTGGGAAGAGATGGAAGTGTGACAGAGCCATATCAGGTGAATAAGGTGGGTGTGGCAACAATTCATACCATAGTTTGTGTAATTTTGCCATGACGACGGCACATGGGTGGGCACGCATTGTTTTGATGGAAGACGACTTTCTTCCTTGCTAAACCTGGACTTTTTCTGCATATCTTTTGTTACAATTTGTCCAGGAGGCGAGCATAGTGTTTTCCAGTAATTGTTTGCCCAGTGGGGAAATAATTTACAAACGGAATCCCCTTTGCATACCAGAACCTTTCCCGCTGAAGGAATTCCCTTTGCTTTCTTTGGTGGCAGAGAATCAGCATGTTTCTACCACTTTGACTGGTGTGTTGTCTCTTGGGGTGTAGTAGTGCACCCAAGTTTCATCTGTGGTCACAAAAATCTTGTTCATTTCTCCTAAAACGGGCCAAACATTGTTCACATATGTCCATTCTCATGCATTTTTATCCAGCTTAGTCGTGACACCCACCTCACAGATAATTTTTTCATTACTAATTCTTCAGTTAAAATCTGATATACCCTTTCAGATGACATCTGGCAAGTGTGAGCAATTTCACGCACTTTCAATTGGTGATCCTCAAAGACCATTTTGTGCACTTCTGCAATGATTTCTGGAGTAGTGACACATCTTAGCCGACCACTGCATGGACCATCTAAGCTCTCTTGACCAAATTTAAATTCATCTGTCCACTTGGCAACAGTTGAACATGAAGGAGCAGAGTCCCCCAGCGTATTCTGGAAATCGGCACGAATTTCCTTTGCTTTCATACTTTCCTCTACGAAGTACTGAAATCACTGCTCGAATCTAAACCCCCGCCCCATCTTAGCAAATCAGCATGCGGGAACAACAGACAACAGAGCCATGTCACCGCCACAGCTCTCTTCTAAGAGCACTGACATGGCATGTGTTAACAGGCAACAGTTCAATGAATATCACGTGAACAACTCGTTGTGCTAGCGCTGACCTCTGGTGGTGATTCCGAGAACTTTTCAAACCACCGTCATAATCAAAAATCGTCGAGCACACTAAAACACATTTAAATTATCTATCTGTCAAGAACAAACAAAGTGTGCTGTACACTTGAAACTGTGAACATGTGTTTGGTACATGTGTAACAACAAAAAGATCGATAATCGAATGTACATAGCTTGCAATTTGAAAAGTCACGTGACTTTTTCGAAAGCCCTCAAACATCTGGTTTGTCATAGTCTGACATTATGTTTGTATTTGTCTTTCTTCTTCAATAATTTATTTTTACTGTACTGCAGGGGTGTGTGTGTGTGTGTGTGTGTGTGTGTGTGTGTGTGTGTGTGTGTGTGTGTGTGTGTCAGTGTCATTAATAAGCACTCCTCAGTTATTATGAAGAGTTATCTTTCTGTTTTTAAACAGGTAGGTAGTCAAGTTGTGACAATCTTGTAAAGTTCTGTACTTGTTTGTGATTAATTTACTGTTTTCCACCATGGGAACAGGTACTTGCAAAATTATTACAGTTTTATTATACTTAGTCTCTCACCAAAATTCCCATTTTATGATTTCAGTTTGTGTGTGTTGTGATGTTACATGCCAATATTCTTAATTACTTTACACTCCAGCATATTGTCTAGTGACATACTTCTCTATTAGAAAGGATGGTTTAAGATCTTGTGAAGATGATAGTATGCATTCTTTTTCAGTTCTTCTGTTTCCTTCTCATAATATTGGTTGCGGAAATTGCTGCTGGGGCATGGGCTTATAGCAATAGTGACCGCTTAAAGGAACTAGTCAGTCAGAGTGTTACTGCAACCGTACAAGCTGATTATGGAACATCAGGAGCTGATTCACGCACAGCTACATTTGATGCTATACAGTCTGGAGTAAGTTCTTTAAAGTAGTTTCTTTTTTACATAGTGTTCCAGCAATTTCTTGCCTTTTTTTTTAAAAAAAAGTGTGGAGGTGTGTGTGTGTGTGTGTAGGTAAATACATATGCACATTTCTTCGTTCAGATCGTATTTTTGTATTTTAGGATCACTTGGGACAAAGTGAGCAGACTTCACTCAAATCAAAATTTCTAGTAATCAGTTTCAAAACTGAAAATATGATAGCTGTCTGTGTGGATGGAATTTCTCGATTTGCTGCACATGTTGGTACATTGCCAATGAAATAAGCAATTTTTCAAAAAAGGTTCTGTCATTAATTTATCAATGTTTTGATTTGGTTCAGGAAGTAATTGTCAGCTATTTACTTACTGCTGTGTTTGTAAAAAAAAGTATAATACCCAGTTCAGAACATAGTGTTAATAGATCCCAAACTGGGGAATATACTTACTTACTTTCTTTCCTTTAGTGCTCTTACGTATGCATTTTCAAAGCTTTGAAGGCGTTCACATTTCTCAATGCAGTGAAAAACAAATTTGAATATATACATTCAAATTTTTTTAAAAACTGTATTTGACATCTGTTTTGTAGAACAGGCAGGATATTTATAGATTGGAGCCTAATGTATATATGCTACACATGTGAATTTTTCATACTTCAAATAATGATTGTGATATTTCTGTCCACAGTTGAAATGCTGCGGGGCATCTGGTCCAGGTGATTGGGCTAATAGTAAATTCAATATGCGTGACAAAAATATAGTGGAATTGACAATTAAGAAGGCTGTCAATGTTTACAACATTCCTGCTAGCTGCTGCATTGATGGAATTACAAAAAAGGAATGTGAAGAAGGGCGCACAGTGGTATTAACTGCTGCCATAAACAGACAAATTTATTCTGAGGTAAAAAAGAAAAATCACCATGTAGCTTCTGCATAGTATTGAACATATTTTTGTATGATTCATATTGAACGTTTTCGCCTTCAGAGTAATTTTACTTTGCTGGTACAGTTGTACATATACAGTAACATGTAATGAAAAGTCAAAGTAACCATTGACAATACAGTAATACATTGAGACACATACACGCACACGCTTGACCACAGCCTCTGGCAGCTATGTGTGTATCTGTTGTCTATTTTTGACAAAGGCCTTGTTGGCCAAAACCTGATCACGTGACAGCTGTTTTGTTGTGCCTATCTGCGACTCTATATGGTGATTAGCAGCTATCTTTCTCATAATATTGCTACATTCCATCCTGGATTTTCCATTGTGTGTCTATATATATTTTGACCTGGGTAAGGCATTGAGTGGGTGGAGCATGTTTGAAGAACAAAAAGAAAGATAAGGAACATATAAAGAGAAGTAACAGTAAGGGTTATGGAAAGGAGGAGCAACAAGAGAACAGAATGAGGATCTGGCACCGGTGAAATGGTCCTGGTTGCAGGTTGGGGAAATTGAATGTGTGGTATACATTGAGGGGACAATGAGTGGAGGGAGTTGAAGGTGGGTATGGGATAGAAGCTAGTAGAACTTGAGGGCAGTGGGAATAAGGGTTCAAAGAATCTGTTGTAGAGACAGATCACATGTATGGAGCTTACAGAAGTTGATGTAAAGGGATAGGATTGATCCAGAGAGTATGGATTGTGCAGCAGCCATTGAAGCAGGACATATTTTGCTCAGTGGCATGCACTGATGGAGCCTACTCATTTGGTTGGATACCTGGTTTTTCCAAATAACACTGTAGAGGAGTTGACCTTGCTTCTTATAGGCTAGAGGTAGGCTGTGCATGTCATGATACTAAGGGCCAATTGTGTAAAGCAAACCTTTAGAGTAACACAGAAAATGACCTCAGATCAAGCTTAACTAAGAAATCTGCACGTTAATCCCAGATTATATTGTGGTTAAGGGACTTACCAGCTATGTACATCGTCAATGTAGAGTATAATTTCTCCCAATAATTTATGGAGGCATCTCAAAATTTCCTTGATTAATTTTGAGGCATTTTATACACCCTCAGAAGCAAAGTATGAAAGGAAAATATGAAGTATTTGCCATGGACAATTACAGATGCACTAAGGATGCATCTGCCTTTTCTTCAACTTTGACGGAAGCACCACTCTGTCCAACGTAACAGACAGAGTGCATGTTGGCACTAAGGATGCATCTACCTTTTTCATCAACTGATGGACTGCAACGACACCCTGATCAGAGAGATATGTTTGGATTTCTGCATCGGTCAGACCAGCTAGCAGCCTCAATTGCTGGCCCTGTGAAATCCTACTCACAGTTACGCAATGGTACTTTGCGTGTGGAGACAACTTCTGATTCTCGAGCACAACTGCTTACTGCTTCGCTCCTCCATGGCTATCCTGTTCATGTTGAGGCCTATCAAATACTGAATTCTTCCTGTGGTGTTATTTATACTAGGCTGCTAGATGGTCTGGCCGATGCAGAAATCCAAACATACCTCTTTGATCAGGGTGGTGCAATCAGTTGATGAAAAAGGTAGATGCATCCTTAGTGCCCACATGCACTCTGTTTCTTATGTTGGACAGAGTGGTGCTTCCGTCAAAGATCAAAGCATGCTATGAAGTTATCACAGTCAGACCATACATTCTGAACACTGTGCTGCTACACTTGAATATCCTGTTGACAGCCACCAAAATGTGTAACCTGTGGTAGGGATGATCATGTGGGTGATTGTCTGCCTCCTTCTCCATGCTGTATCAATTGCAATGGTGATCGTGCTGCCTCCTCCCAAGATTTTCCATGTAGCTTGATGAGGGGGCTGTCCTGGAGATCCAGATGAAGGAAAAAGTGCATTCCTTAACTGGTTGCTCACAAGTTGTTGGCTAGTTGGAAACCGGGTGTTCTACCATCTGGCACTAACGGCACTATTCTTGCTACGTCTAATTCCATGAAGGACATGGCCATGCAGACATGCAACATCAAATTCACCACTGCAGTTGTAAAATGATCCAGTGTCATCATAGTGCCTCTGTCTCTTACTCTACCTGTGCAACAGGCCATCAAACATTTGCCTCGCAGGGCAAAGTCACTTGCTACATAACCAGCATGCTGGAAAGGACAGAAGGAATACTCCTGTGAAGACTTCTTACATCCCTCCAGCCAACAAACATCAGAGTCTTCCTTCGCCAACCAGAAAGCCTCCAAGAAATGAATCAAAGGCAAATGATCTTTTCCTTCGCTGAGTCGGAGCTCCTCTTAAACGGTGTCTCCATATGATATACCCTCAACCTAGCTGACCTCCGTGTCACCAGTGCATGCAGCGAACCCTTTTTCTGACTTGGACTCTGCAGACTCACAGAAGGAGAATGCTGAAGCCTCTGTAGATCTTGTGGAGCAGGATCCTCCAGCCTCTGCGCCCTGTAATAGTGAGTCTTCGAAGAGTGGCTCTCGGCAGCTGCCGAAGTGACACCCCTTCATTTTTTCCATCCTCCACTTTCCTTTTCATGATTGTCCTCCAATGGAACATTCATGGCCTTCAATCCAACAAAGAGGACTCACAGCTGCTCTTGGAAGCACAGCATCTGCTAGTTATCTGCCTTCAAAAACAAAATTGCGTCCTCATGACCACTTTGGGCTCTCCCACTTCTTCCTGGTCCACTTTGACCTCCATCCCCTCCCCCGCTGCGAATGGCATTCCATCTCATGGGGAGTGACGCTGTTCATCCGGGAAAGTGATAACACTTTCTGCAGGTTAATGCTCAAGCACTTACAGTGCCAGCTGTTACTGATTTGTTTGACTTATGGGCTGCTAAGTGCTATACCACCTTCTGCACTCCCCTGACTTAAGCCCTTGTGAGTACAACTCTATTTCTAAACTGAAGGAAACACTTCACGACATTCGCTTCAGAACTGCTACAAATTCATCGGGCAATAGATTGTGCCCCTTGAACCTACAACATCCATATCGCTGGCAACGGGTTATACACTGTGCTGGTGACTACTTTGAAGGTGAAACATGTTTCTATTTTGTATGAGCAGTAAATAAATAGTTGTCACTATTAAAATTCCAACCTTCGTATTAATGTAGAGGGTGGAGGTCAGCATCTGGGAAGGATGTTGTAGGACCAGCTGGAATAGATGAGAGAAATGAGAAGTGTGTCATGGTACCAGAGTACAAATTTTGAAGATATTGTCAATGAACCTGGGACCAGAGAAGGGGTTGGATGCCATGAAAAGATACATCTAGTTGCCCCATAAATAGTTTGGCATATAAGGGTGCCATTTCAGTGCCCAAGGCCATGTTGAGGATTGGTTCACACAGCTTCATCTCTTGGGAGTGGGGATATAGGAAGGAGACAGTGGTTTTTCAGTTAGCAGGTCATTGGGAGCGATAGTGTTAGTAGTGTGAACATTGGCCAGTAGGATGCTGTGTAGACATGTAGGAAGATGTGTGGTAAACAATAAAGATGAGTGAGTAGCAAGTTGCTGGGGAGAGGAGGGTGGGTTTTGTTTGTTTGTTTGCAGGAGGGGGGGCTGTGTTCTGGGATAAACATGTGGGTTTGAGTTAGGAGTTTCTTTTTTTTTGGGGGGGGGGGGGTGTTTGTTGATATGTTTCACATCGGGGTGGGGGTTGGGGGGGGGGGGGGGGGAATAGCTTTGCTATGGCAAAGCTAGAGGGCGGAAAAAGTCAGATAGCAGAAATCTCATGTGAGGTAGCAACAGTGAATCATCAGTATAGTGGTGGAGCCTTCATCTGCAGGTGAACAGGTGAAGTGAATGTCATGTGGGTCTAGGGTCTAGTCCACAGATCTGACTCCACTTCAGTGCTTTGCATGTCCAGTTTGTTTCAACAATCAGCCTGTCATTTGGTCTAACAAGGTTGACTGGACCCCACTCCAGGCCTTCATCTGCATCTACATGGATATTCTACAAATCCCACCCAAGTGCCTGGCAGAGGGCTCATTGAACAACCTTCACAATAATTTCGCTTGTGAACAGTGTGCGGAACAAACGAACACCCATATCTTTCTGTGTGAGCTCTGGTCTGCCTTATTTTATTATGATGATTGCTTCTCCCTGTGTAGACCAACATCAACAAAATGTTCTCACATTTGGAGGATAAACCTGGTGATTGAAATTTCATGCGAACATTCTGCCACAGCGAAAAACGCCTTTGTTTTAATGCTGTACATCCTAAATCCTGTATAATGTCTGTGACACTCTCACCTATTTCACGATAATACAAAACGTGCTGTCACCCCCCCCTCCTGCCCGCCCCCTCCTCTGCGTTGGTGTACTCCATTAATCCTATCTAGTAATGACCCCAGACTGCACGCCAACAGAGGTCAGAGGTCAGACAAGTGTAGGCAGTCTCTTTAGTAGATCTGTTACATTTTCCAAGTGTTCCGGCAATAAAATGATCTTTGGTTTGCCTTCCTCACAACATTTTCTGCATGTTCGTTCCAATTTAAGTTGTTGGTGACTGTAATTCCTAGATACTTATGTTAATTTAAGGCCTTTAGATTAGACATGATTTATTGTGTAATTGAAGTTTAACGGATTGCATTTATCACTCACGTGGATGACCTCGTGCTTTTCATTATTGTTTATTGCCAATTTTTGCACCATTCAGATATCTTTCCTGAATCTTGGTGCGAATATTTTTGCTCCTCTGATAAGTTTACTAGACAATAGATGTTAACATGAACTGCAAACTACCTAAGACGGTTGCTCATATTGTGTCTTTCCTTGTTCCTATAGACAAGGAACAGGATATGGCCTATAACACTACCCTGGAGAACGCCAGAAATCACTTCCATTTTGCTCTGTCACTTTCCATGAGTTACTACGAACTGTGACCCCTCTGACAGGAAAGTGTGAATCCAGTACAACTAAGACGATATTCCACAAGCGCACAATTTCACTGCAAGCTGTATGTGTGGTATACAGTGTCAAAAGCTTTTTGGAAATCTAAAAATCCGGAATCAATTTGAAATCCTTTGTCAGTACTACTCAAAACTTCATGTGAGTAAAGCAGTAGTTGTCTTTCACAAGAACAGTGTTTTCTAAACCGTATTGACTGTGTTTCAATAGGTCATACTCTTCGAGGTAATTCATAATGTACAAACACACTAAATGTTTCAAAATCCTGCTGCATATTGACAGTGATATGGGCCTGTAATTTAGTGAATTATTCTGACTACCTCTCTTGAATATTGGCACAACCAGTGTAACTTTCCTATATTTGGCTACAGATCTTTTGTCGAGTGAGCAGTTGTATGTGATTGTTAAATATGCAGCTATTGCATCAACATACTCTGAAAGGAACCCAACTGATATACTGCCTGGGCCTGAATGCTTGCTTTTATTAAGTGATTTAAGTTGCTTCACTACTCGGAGGGTATCTACTTCTAAGTTATGTTGGCAGTTGTTCTTGGTTCGAATTCTGGAATATTTGCTTAATCTTCGTTGGTGAAGGAATTTTGAGAGGCTATGTTTAGTAAATTTGCTTTCTCAACACTGTTGTCGATAGTATTCCTATTGCCATTGTGCAGAGAAGGCATTGACTGTGTCTTGCTGCTAGCATACTTTACATACAACCAGTATATCTGTGGATTTTCTGCCAGGTTTCAATATAGTTTTGCTGTGGAAACCTTTATAAGCTTCTCCCATTGATGTTCACGCTAAATTTCAAGCTTCTGTAAAAGGTCGCCAGTCTTGGAGACTTAGTGTTCATTTAAATTGGGCATACTTTTTCCATTGTATCTGCAAGAGTTCTGACCCATTTTGTGTACCAAGGGGGATCAGCTCTATTGTTTGCTAGTCTGTTTGGTATAAATCTCTCAACTGTTGTCAATACTGTTTCTTTGAATTGAAACAAAATCTGGTCTTCACTTATTTTGTTAATTTGAAAGGAGTGCACATTGTCTCTCGGGAAAGCATCAAGTGAATTTTTATCTGCTGTATTGAATAGGTATACTTTTCATTTATTTTTGGAGGATTTTGGGAGTTACAATAATCAGTCTTGCTATGACAACCCTCTGTTCACTAATCCCTGTATCTATTTTGATGTTCATTATTAAGTTAGGATTATTTGTTGCTAAGAGATCAAATGTGTTTTCACAACCATTTACTATTTGCACGGGATCTTAAACTAATTGGTCTAAATAATTTTCAGAGAATGAATTTAGCACTATTCTGGATTATGTTTTATGTGTACCCTGGGGTTAAAAATGTATTTTCGTGAACATGTCGAGCGTAAATTAAAATCACCACCAACTATAATTGTATGAATCATGTACGTACTTGAAATTAAACTCAAGTTTTCTTTGAACCTTAGAGCAATTACATCACCTGAGTTTGGAGATCAGTAAAAGGGTCCAATTATTATTTTATTCCGGTTGCCAAAAATGATTTCAGCCCATGCTAACTCACAGAAACTGTGTACTTCAGTTTCGCCACAAAATAACCTACGCCTAACAGCAACAAACATGCCATCGCAACTATGTTTAGCTTATCCTTTCGGAATGCTGTTAGGTTCTTTGCAAAAATTTCAGCTGAACTTCTCCATCTTTAACCAGCTTTCAGTGCCTATAATGATTTGAGTATCAGTGCTTTCTATTAGTGCTTGGAGCTCTGGTACTTCGCCAACACAGCAACAATAATTTAAAAATGTTATACCAATGGTTCTGTTTCTGTTTTTCCTATGTTTGACCTGTACCCTTTGTGACTGAAGCCCTTCTTGTATTTCCCCGAGCCCCTCTAACCTAAAAACTGCCCAGTCCATGCCACAGGGCCCCTGCTACCCATGTAGCTGCTTCCTGCTTGTAGTGGACTCCTAATCCATTCAGCGGAACCTGAAACCCAAATACCCTATGGCACAACTCGAAGATCCTTTTCAAAACTGAACTTGGGACCTCCTTTGTTAATAGCCCACAACACTAACCACGAGACGATATAGGTTATTTGTAGGGTATGTTTTAAGATTGTGGATCAGTGCTCTTTCTGCTGTTGCTGGGTTTGTGTGTTTTGGAATAAGCTAGGAAAGGAAAGCAAGGTTGTGTCAGAGGAGAGGAAATCGTGGGAAGTAATCGGGCAGTGGTTGGACTGGGAATGGAGGAGTGCCACAGTTACATGAAGGCATAGTTTGAGAGAGGTTTTGTTCATTGTTTTTGTTTTTAGTGGGAGAAAAGTGTTTTTTCCTTCTCAAGTACTGCATGATTGAATTTGGGCATAGGACTGAAGGTGATGGCTTTGGAATGGACTGAAGCTTTACAAGTTAAGGTACTTAGTGGTTATGTTAGCAGTCATGGTGCAGGTTTGTTTGCCTTTTGCATCTTGCAAGATGTTGACGGGTGAGTCTGAGGGAATGTGAAAAGACAGTCTGGGCCTTATAAGAGACTGGTGTGAAGGTGAGGGAGTGCCTGTGAGAGTAGCGTTGTCTTGTTGAATAGTGGTTTTCATCAGAGAGCAGGAGAACTAGGAAGACAATAGATTGGATGACTTCTTGAGGTGGTGTTTGAAATGATCTTTCAGTTGTTGGACAGCCAGCAGGGACTTCTATTTGGAAGATGGAATGTTAGAAATTGGTACTGCATAGTAGGAGTAATTCAGGGTGGTAACGGAGGTAGTTCAGGGGTTCTGTACCATTAAAATTTCTCTAGTTCCTAAAGGATAGGGATTGACAGAAACTGAAGACTTGGAACTCTTTATGAGAGGGGGTGTTGCATTTGCCAATAACACTTTTTGTAGTTAAGCCATTGGAGATTATTCCGTGGGCTGCTTAGATATGTCAGAGAATACAAGGCCTGCCAGCAGCTGTGTGGCATCACGCGTAGTGACCCACATAAACTACTGCATAGCAAGGCATGTTGACACCTGTTACTCAGTCCCAAAATATTGCAAGTGAATCACACCTAATCTCTCTGATTTTTTTTCTTCATTAAACAGTGAAAAATTATACTTACTGATCCACCTTCTATTTGAACTTCGGGTTGTTAAAAGAAAAAACAGTAGTGCGTTAGTGGGTTAGTTTACATGCATGCAGTTTTGTTTTTTTATGAAAAATACTGACAATATTCCACTGGAATTAGGTTCTAGCCATGTAATCTGAGAGGAGAAGAAAAGATTAGCACTGAAAGATATTCTGTTTTCTTATACACCTGATTTATCTGTGAACCAGGCTGCATCAATTACTTAAAACTAGCACCATAAGTGTGGCATTTATGAATAAAAATTCTGATGGTAAGTTGACATGGATTTTACGTCTTGAAATAAGAGAAATTGTAGTTTATTTTGAGTATATCTCTAAGTATGAGTATATGGTGTGCAGTAAGCAATGCTTATTAAGTATTTAAAAGGGAAATTTGTCAGAAAGTGCAAGAGTCCCCCGTACCCCCCCACTCGGCCCTGTCGCTTGCAGTATCTCTCTTCCCAGTTATGTCTCTTCTCTTTGTAATACCTACACCCGCCATCCTCTGATCTCACCAGGGCAGACATACTGCAGCATATTGCTGAATTTCCTCAACTCTTTCTGCTACTTGGTGACTTCAACACCCACCATCCCATTTGGGGCTCTCTCAGAACCTGCCCAAGAGGCTCTCTCCTGGCAGATATTCTCAAGCAGGTTACTGTCATTTCATTTGGCACTGATGAACCCAAATTTCTTTCGGATTCCACAAACACTTCTTCGCATCTGAATCTCTGCTTATGTTCTACACAGTTTACCCGCCATCTAGTGTGGTCCATCCTCTTGGACACATATGTGAGTGATCATTTCCCATGCATAATTTGTCTTCTAACGTGTGTCCCATCTGTGCACAAGACCACCTGACAGCTATCTAAAGCTGACTGAAGGCTCTTCCATTCACTGGCAACTTCAACGAACAACATGTCCATGGTAGTGAAGACCAGGTAGAGTACCTTATGAATGTTATCCTTACTGCTGCAGTGTTCCAACCCCCAAACATCTTCCCTACTGCAACATGTCATAGTCCCATGGTGGACTGAGGAATGTTATGGTACAGTTTGTGTGCAATATGCTCTCTGTGTCATTAAACACCATCCCACAAAGGAGATCTGTTTTTGTTATAAACAGTTTTTCACAAAGTGCCAACACATTATCAGAGGTAGCAAAAAACTAGTTGGATCTCTTTTATTAATGCTTTTCGCTGTTATACTCTCTCATACATTGTTTGGGATAACCTACGTCAGTTTTCTGAAAACAAGGTATATCTCCTGATACCTGGCCTGACCGAAGTGAATGATGTCATTGTGGACCCTATTGATATTTCCAATACGTTGGTCGATACTTGGGGTGAAGAGCCCTGGAGCACTGCCCATTACCATCTCTCATTTCTATGTCGGAAATGAGCAGAGGAAGCTTGGAAGATACCTTTCCTCTCTCGAATCATGAATGATACAACATTGTTTTTATTGTAAGGGAGCTCAAATGTGCTCTCACCTCATCACAATCCTCCATTCTAGGACTGGACAATACTCGTTCAGGTGTTGTAGCACATCTCTCGATGGAAAGCACTTTCTCCTTCGTATGTATAATCTCATCTGGTTGGGTGGCGCGTTTCCCAGTCGTTGGTCTGAAGTCACTGAAATCCCCACACTAAGCCCTAAGCCTGGTAAGGGCAAACATCTTCCATCCAGCTACCACCCAATTTCCCTCACCAGCAGTGTCTGTAAGATGATGAAATGCATGATCAATGGTCAGCTGGTATGGTGACTTGAGTCTTGGAATTTGCTAACAAATGCACAATGTGAATTTCGTGAGCACCACTCTGCAGTTGATCACCTTGTCATTCTGATATTATGAACAATTTGCTGTGGAAATAAGACTGTAGCTGCATTTTTTTTGATTTGGATAAGGCTTTTGATACCTGTTGGAGTAAGTATCCTCCATGCAATGCACATGTGGGGCTTCAGAGTCCACTTGCCCCATTTTATTAGGAAGTTTTAAAAAGACCGGGTTTTCGGGGTATGTATGGGTTCAGCTTCGTTGAATACTTTTATTCAGGAGAGTGGGGTGCCACAGGGCTCTGTGCTGATCGTAGACCTATTTGCCATAGCAATTAACCCTATCTTGGATTGTCTCCCACCAGGCATCTCGGGCTCTGTTTTTGTCAACGACTTTGTGATCTACTGCAGCCCTCAATGGACCTTTTTATTCAAGTGATGACTTCAGTGGTGTCTTAATCATCTTGTCTCATGGACCATTTACAACAGCTTTCCTTTTCCATAGAAAAATCTGTCTGAACTTCTGGCAAAATAAGGAGTTACTTCCACCATCCTTACGTCTCTGTTCTGTTGCTCTTATGTTTGTTGAAACCACAAAATTTGTGGCCTCCCACTTGATAGGAAACTCTGTTGGTCTCCCACATATCTTATCCGGCAGTGTGATGTACCTGTGTTATAAACCCCATTTCATGGGCAAACGGATCAAAAAATCCTCCTGCGTAGAGCTGTTCTTTGTGCAATCAAAAATGGACTATGGATGTCTTATTTACTCATCTGCATGACCATCTATTTTCTGCCTTCTCAACACAATCCACCATTGAGGCATACGTTTGGTCACTGGAGCTTTCTGCACTACCCCAGTTATGAGTCTCGACGTAAACGCTGCTGAACTACGGCTGTCATACTGGCATGTTTTTCTCCTTTGCACATAAGTGTGCTTTTTGTTCTCTATACCCAACCATCCATCCTCTGCATCCTTTCTTGATAACTCCCTTGACCACCAATATAGGGTAAGCACAACTCCTTTGTTGCCTTCTGAAGTTTGCTTTCATATACTGCTTCGGAAACTTAACCTTATGTTCCCTGCCACATGGCTGATGTGTGAGAGCCCTTCACCGCCTTGGCTGTGTGTAGAGATTCCCATTCAACTTGGACTTAGCTTGCTTCCCAAGGACACTACCCTGGATTCAACCTATCACTGTAAGTTTCTCAAACTTTGCAGACCACTGTGTGAACACACTTGGAACATTCATCTAGAAGTTGGTACATATAAGTATTTTGATCGTGTGAAGGCCCACCTCTGTGGCAAAACTTTTGATAGTAAGAAAGACCTTATTTCCTGTGTCAAGCGATGGTGTAAAAGTCAATCCCCAGAATATTACCAAAGTGCATTTAGATCATGGAAAGAACGTTGGGCCAGATGCATCACAGCTGATGGGGTCTACATTGAGTATGCTCAATGTACAGTGAAATGTTCCCAGTATGTTCACAAAAAATTTCATTCTCCTCGTGCAAAAAATAAAAAAAATAGACGACTGTGCAAAACTTTTTGTACACCCTTTGTACACAGGCTTCTCAATTGAGTATTATGTTCAGATTCACTTAGTGCCCTCCAGAGACCGTGTGTATTATACGTGCACCGTCCCTTAGTGCAACGAATCCATGAATGCCTCCACTCACTCACTCACTCACTCACTCACTCACTCACTGATGATAGAGCCACCGTGATGGTCATATGAGTCCCTGGTCATATTGAAGTGTTGAGGAATGAAGCTTCTGATGTTGCTGCCGAGGCTGCAGTCAGACTACCCAGGCCTTTTAGCTATTCTTTCCCTTCAGATCTCTGTGTTGCTGCACATAGGAGCATAGCGTCCCTTTGGCATGAACACTGGTCATATTTATATGGGAACGAACTCCAGGAAATTAAATGCCTCCCAACAGTTGGGAGAACTTCCTCTCACCCTTCTCATTACTAGGAGCTACTTTAGCTTGACTGCATATTGGGTGCTGTCGTTTCAGTTACCATTATTTAAGTGGAGACCCTGCACTTCTCTGTGCTTACCACAGCCAACCATTGACAGTGTGCCATTTTCTGCTCCAGTGCTGCTTTTATAACTGTTTGTTTTAACATGTGTTTGCTATCTGAATTTTAGATATTTAGGCAGATGCAGTACAACAACAACAGAGCACATTATGCACTGCATCAAAGAGTAAACACGTTTTGCACTGAGAAGACCTGGGTTAGAGTCCTGACTGCGGCACAAATTTTAATTCATATCTTCACCTTCCAACATTATTGTAGTTGAACTGCTAAGTCGATGAATAACTCATAACAGTGTTAGTGGTGGTGTTACAAAGCAGGGCAGTGGCAACAATAAACATAGAAAACATTGCAGTATATCTACAACAACAATTGCTGAAGTTAACATTTTACCAGAAAGAAACCTAAAGAATTTCATAGAGTGAGAAAGAAGTGGCAGATGAAATATTAGTGTTTCTGCAAGATGAGTCCGTGGAATGTATGGTGTCATATACAGTCTTACTTTGCAGACAATGTACATGAGGAGTGCAATGATAACGATATGTGCTTAAGTGAAAGTTATACTAAAACAGGTGTCAAGCCATATAGTTCATTATCCAGGGAGCCACAAATCCCATTTCCACTGAAATGTAGTAAAGGACAATCATTGTCCAAGGAGCAGGTACTAAACATAATTACATACAGATTTTGAATACTTCTGCAGCAATATGATCATGCAATGAATAAAAAAATGTGGATATTTGAGGGAGGACAAGACGCACTTGTTACAAAAATTGGTGTTAGCGTGTTTCAAGGATACTGGATACAATTTTCAAGATGTGCATTATAGTGACGTACTGTGTTATGTACATGAAACTGTGAGCGACCTAGATTACAGTGATTTAAAGGGAAGTAGTGGATGGTTGCAGAACTTCAGACAGTGTTATAGAACTACAAGACGTAAGATAATGAAATTTCAAACAAAGTGTCAACTTGACTATGCACAGCCAACTGTGGAATTGGCCTCAAAATTTGTTTTCAACTCTGACCAATTGGGATTTGAAGAGGAAATCCATTCGGAAAGAATCCTGGAAATGAGAGGTATAAGAGAGGTGTATCAAGATTAGCTAACATCAGTGCCTTAATGCATTCATATACAATTATGCCAACTGTTAATATGGATCGCAAATTGGTTGGAAAGTTATTGTGTTGCAAGAAATTGGAGGTGCTCTGCTTGTATGATTCTTTCTCGTGTGCATAACCTTGCAACTGTAGAAGGGAATTTTTTTCACAGCAATCAAGAGTGGGGAAAAACGGGCAGAAGAGAACTAAAACTATTGATGCCCGATTCCGGGTCGGCATATAAAAATCATAATCCTGTAGAGCAAACGTTCTCTCCTGTAAAAGTGTACATTGCAGTTCATACCACAAAAACTGGTTGTCCCCCCAAACCCCCCCCCCCCCCCCCCCCCCGAGCCTATAAAACATTAAACTATCTGCAGGTGTGCCTTAAAGGATAGTTTCATGATGAGCTCCACAAAACAGAACAGACTGTTTCGTATTTGGTTGCATGCTGTCACATTCCATAAGTTCTTGTCACTTCATTACACCAATATGATTCTTAAAAGCATTCTTTGAGTGGATACCTAGCTGATGGTCCAGTTTGGTACATAATGCCTAAGGAGTTTCTGATTTGATATTGATGGGTCGTACCTCTTTTATCACCATGGCACACAATTTCTCATTTGGTGTTCATCATAAAGTTAATGGTTTGTTCTGAACATTTTTTGAATATCGGCGATTCAGTTTAGTGACGTGTAACACACACACACACACACACACACACACACTCACTCCATAGAAGGTTGATCTCAGCACCACCCGGACACTCATTTTCTGTTGCCCTCCTGGCGCACATGGTGAGCCATTAGCAGCTAATATTTTTCCTGTCATGACTGTTTATGTAACACTTCCAAATGATACTTACTAAAGACTAAACATGAGACCTCACACTCAATGGGTTCCTTAAATAACATTTCACATGTTGTATACATTAAGCTTTGTCATGTAATGCAGAGGAAGGTTGAATAGTCAGAGCTATTTGACTTAAATTCTACAAATAATGTAAAACAAGTTTATCTTGTTTAACAACTTGAGCAATGCATGTAAATTGTCAGTTACTCTGGTTTGCTGTTCATGTCGTGTGATAACATTTTTTTAATAGCTTGAATTTTTGCTTCCAGCGATTCAGTATTGGATGAATAATTTTCTGCCAGTAGCAGTAACATTTGTTGGTCCACAAGTTTCACTTTTTGGTTTAAGCAGTGATTTCTTTAATTATTGTAGTTTTTGCACCAAGTCTCTAAAGTTTGCTCTTCATTATATGTAAAACTTTATAAAATGCTCAAGATTTGAAACTGGTTGATTGTACATGTTCCAGGCTATATTTATTTGGCAAGTCACAAACATATTCCCCAGTGTGTTTTGGAAATTTAAAATTCTATGAAGAAGCAAGAAGTCCGCAGAAGTATCAGCACCTGTTTTTGTTGCCATATCTACACATTCATTCCATTCAGTGAAAATAGTCTGAGCCACACTATTTGGGTGAAATGATCCCTTTGAGCATCTGAGTTGATTGCAGCAACGATCTTTGCTCGGAAGGAAATCAGATAGATTTGCACTTTCCTAGCATATACAGGGTGTTACAAAAAGGTACAGCCAAACCTTCAGGAAAAATTCCCCACACACAAAGAAAGAAAATATGTTATGTGGACATGTGTCCGGAAACGCTTACTTTCCATGTTAGAGCTCATTTTATTACTTCTCATCAAATCACATTAATCATTGAATGGAAACACACAGCAACAGAACGTACCAGCGTGACTTCAAACACTTTGTTACAAGAAATGTTCGAAATGTCCTCCATTAGCGAGGATACATGCATCCACCCTCCGTCGCATGGAATCCCTGATGCGCTGATGCAGCCCTGGAGAATGGCGTATTGTATCACAGCCGTCCACAATACGAGCATGAAGAGTCTCTACATTTGGTGCCGGGGTTGCGTAGACTAGAGCTTTCAAATACCCCTATAAATGAAAGTCAAGAGGGTTGAGGTCAGGAGAGTGTGGAGGCCATGGAATTGGTCCGCCTCTAGCAATACATCGGTCACCGTATCTGTTGTTGAGAAGCGTACGAACATTTTGACTTGAATGTGCAGGAGCTCCATCGTGCATGAACCACCTGTTGTACTTGTAAAGGCACATGCTCTAGTAGCACAGGTAGATTATCCCATATGAAATCATGATAACGTGCTCCATTGAGCGTAGGTGGAAGAACATGGGGCCTAATCAAGACATCACCAACAATGCCTGCCCAAACGTTCAGATGTCAACACAAGCACCGAAGTCAACATTACCTTCCTTCAATTGGGACAACTGACGGTGAATTGAGGAAGTACAGTACATACTGACGAAACTAAAATGAGCTTTAACATGGAAATTAAGCGTTTCTGGACACATGTCCACATAACATCTTTTCTTTATTTGTGTGTGAGGAATGTTTCCTGAAAGTTTGGCCGTACCTTTTTGTAACACTCTGTATATGAAAAGGTATAAGTAAAAAATAAAAGAAAGTTATACTTTGCATTAAATCATCCTGGTGCATCTGCAGCTTGTTCTGAATTTCCTGCTTTGAATATTTACTGGGTTTTCAACAATAGCATCAGTTATCTTCTTCACAGCAAAACATGAAGCATACAGACAGACCCATCTGCTGTCACTTAACTTTTTTAATCGCAGTTTTCCAATTTTCATTTTTATTTGTGTATTAGTAAACATTTGATGCACTGCCAAAAAGCAAGGCCCCCCTGCTGTGCCATAAAAAAAATTGTAGTCAATTTGATTCCTTTACATGTTGTTACTATGACAATACTAAACTTATGGTTTATATAACTTGTGTGGGGGTTCCCTTCTTCAAAGACCTTGAACACCTACACAAGCACCACTCATAACTGAAGTTACATAATATGTTTGGGCAACAGTTTTTTAAATTAACTCCACAGCAGCATCCAATTTGTTTTTGAAGTTTCAGAGTTTAGACCTTCTTGTGTGTCATCATCTAAACAGTATTGAACCATAGTTGATAGTTGCTCAGTTTTTGAACATCCTTTTTCACTCATCAATAAGTAGAGCAAAATAGTGCTCTTCTTTCACTGCATTGGAGATACATTATAGCATGATATTGCGCATGGTGCTAAGATTTTTTTCTGTATATTATGTTGTGTGTGTTTTTTCCCTTTTAAAGTTTTTTCCTAACACTTGGATCTTTTTCCCACATAATTTTCATTAACTCTAAAAAATATTCCCTTATTTACATTATCGTTAGATTCATTATGACCTCTTTCAACTAATCCTTGAAAAACTATGTATCAAAGCATATTGCAGTCATTTGTATTTATTCTGTGTTTTCTTGAATTTCTAGAGCATGTTTCATGTAGTGGAGTAGCAACAGATGTGTTCTCACCAAACTTATTTTTCAAGTTTTTGAGAGACTCTGAGACAAATATGGAGTTTGTATGTGGAGCTGCTCTCACAATGATTAAAGTTGGAATTAGGTTCTGTTGCACTTTTCCAGTTAGTGGAACCACCACATACAAAACTTAGTTGTTGGCTTCTTATCACTTTAGTTGGGGACAAAACAGAATGCATCATCATTTGTAGTAGTATATTCTAGCCACAGATAAATGTTGTACCAACCTGGGTGGAAATTTTTCTTTGTCCCCAAACAAGCGAAAAGGAAAAGTCCTTAATACAGGTTGTTCAGATTCAACAGTCAGTTTGATAGATATATCACGAACTGAAGCAGACCGATTAGTACTGCTGGTGCTAGTGCTGAAAATAGAAAATAAATCTTTACCTTTATTTTCATTGAGATGTTATTTTCAGACTGTTTTAATTCTTTTCCTACTTCTGTTTCATCACCAACACCACCAAACACAATATTTTCTACTTCACTTCCTGAATCGTGGAAACTAACCTCTGCAGTTACAGACAGAGATGTAATGTACTCGTTCATTTTAATAACTGTTTGCTGTGAACTGAAGAAATGAGATGCTGGGCAGTATTGCCAAATTACCAAGTTCACTTTAAAGAAAATGTACAGTTCAATACAAAAGACCACAGTGATAATATTCTTTTATCGTTTAGCATCAGTAGAAACAATAAAACACATGTGAACACCCACAAGAAACTGGGGAAGAACTGTTCATTCAATAGATTGATAGACTGCTTCATTTGTTTGTTTGTTCAACATGAGCAGATCACTGGATAAGGCA
The DNA here is from genome assembly GCF_023897955.1 of Schistocerca gregaria. Classification (NCBI taxonomy): domain Eukaryota; kingdom Metazoa; phylum Arthropoda; class Insecta; order Orthoptera; family Acrididae; genus Schistocerca; species Schistocerca gregaria. Next base: position 161,903 of record NW_026062113.1, on the reverse strand, counting down.
ATGTTAACTTTGTAATGAAATCTATTTAAAATGTATTTGTTTTATTTTACAGTTTTAATATGAGACAATACAGAATTGTTTACCAAACTGACAGTGGTTTGCCATATGCCTATAACTGTATATATTTTATTTCAATTTTATAAAATTAAATTTTACTTAGGACTTTGATTCTGAAATTGGTCCATCTTATTTGGGCGGGACCTGGCCCAACCGCTGGCACCACCCCTTGTGACAGGAGTGCTCTATCTCAAACACAACCGCTCTAATTCAATACAGTTAGTGTATTTGTGTAACTTCCAAGCATTAGAGATTTAAGAATGAAATGCCACAGCTAGTATATTTTACTATTGTTTTACAGGTTTGCAGAATGGTGTTTTGTTTGAGCTGCAGTCAGACATTTGTAGAAATTGCTATGCATTCTGTGCAAATTGATTTGTGTTTATTTTCTTGCAGGGCTGTGTCGACAAACTGATTGAACTCCTTCAGCAGTATGCAAATATTTTGATGGGTGTTGGCCTGGCACTTGCCACAGTTGAAGTTCTGGGTCTTATATTCTCACTCATACTGTGCTGTGCTGTTCGTTCAGAGGACAGATACAAAGCTTAAATTTTTTCCTCTACAGCTATTTTATTTGTTAAATGAGATATAAAACAACTTCTTTCTCAATGCACACAATTAACATAAAGGACCATAATGCGCTTACATACTTCATGGTACATTTATACAGAATATTTTTATGAAACTTATACTGTGCAAGAAGTTTGAATCTCTCAGCCTGCCTGTTTTTTGGCATGTTGTCTTATTTGTTAGATCTGGAGGTAGCATTGAATCATTTATAATTACTTCTCACTTCTGCTGTAAGATTTTTAAATCATTGTTTATAGAATTTCATAAACTTTTTATATGTGCAAATGTTCAGATTTTTTGTTATTTGCTTGAATAAGTCATGACAATCTAATTTATTTGTATGTTGTGATGAAGTATTGTCATAGATTAATAGGCAAGTTCACCTTATACAAGTTTAAAGTTGATAGCTGGGTTGGGAATGTTCTTTTTGTTCCCAGAACAGTAGTACTTAGCTGTTACATGTTGTCTGTCAACTACTTCACACACACACACACACACACACACACACACACACACACACACACACACTCACACAGTATTTCTTATATGGGTTTAGTTTTCGACATTCATAAATATTTGAAGTCTTTATTTTTTTTAAGGGTAGCCATAATTTTGTCTTTGGTTAATGTCTGAACCTTTTTCCTCCTAGCAGCTTGATATTTGTGGCCTGCAGTCTTCTTCCTGCAAAGATCTGTGGATTAGTAAAGTTTCATAACATATTTGCACTAGAAAAGAAAAATCTGTCAGTCATTAATGCACAGTAACTTGCATTTTAATTTCACACTGTTTTTAACAACTAATGCACTGTAGCATAGTTGATATAAGTCTATTTTTATTATTTTTGAAATGACTTATTGGTTGAAGCAAAATGTCTTAAAATTGTGGCACTTACAGGAAGAGGTCTCACTGCTTGTAACACTAGATAAAGTTGAGTTGTTTGGTTAGAATCAAAATCTGTTGTAGTGATGTACTATATTTAAGAATTTAAAGTATCTAGCAGTAAATGTGTAACTAGAAATTTTAAGTTTTAAACTTTTTCAGGCTTTAAAATTTGTCACAAAACTTAAGAGCACTCAAGCAAGGAATTTGCTAGCAGTCAATGTCACAGGTTATCTGTAATTCAGTTTTCGGCCCTATTCTCTGAGTTAGTTGGAAGAGATGAAAAAAAAAGGTAGCTTAATATGCTGATGTTAGTCATTTAATTTATACGTATCAGTATCAATTGTTCAGTAGCAAGTCATTGAGAGACAAAAAATTGTAGATGAAGTGGAAGCCGTTGTGAAAAAATACAGCACAATTTTGTAATGCCATAATTTGTTAGTACAACATTTTGTGTGTGATGAATTGCAAATATAATTTTAAAGTTCATTGACATACAAAGCACAGGAAACTATATTTCTGTGTACGATGAGTGCTTGTTGGAAGTTCAGCAACTTTCAACTGGGGGTGGGGGGGGGGGGGGGAGGAGAGGGGGGGGGGAGGCTGTTTTAATAAAAGTTATTTCGTCTTTTATCATTCCCCCCCCCCCTCTCTCTCTCTCTCTCTCTCTCTCTCTCTCTCTCTCTCTCTCTCTCTCTCTCTCTCTCACACTCTCTCACACACACTCTCTGTATGTTTCATTTGACATAAAATACTCAAAAGCTTTATTGTATTTTTTCAAACAGTACTCAAAAATCTTCAGTATATGAGAGTTACTGAAGTATGTGGGTGGCAGTAATGTATACAGCTATGAATATGACTGCTTAAATATTATGACCAAATACATTTGATAAAAGTTTTATTCTCATAAGATGATTGTCATGATTATTTTATATTTTTAAAAAGTTTTTTTATTTCTTGGACGTATCCAGTATAAGTGCCATAAAGCACTCTAATACTTATCTGCATAAGTAACATAGTTTGTACAGTTTTGTAATTTATGGACATTAGTTTAATCTTTATAATTTTGAAAGACTTGTGCACCACTGCAGTTTAACAGTTCTTTGTACTTGTGGAGTACCAAACAATGAAATTGCAGTTAGGGCTTGTCATGAGAAATTTTGCTATAATACTAATGCATTTTCATTAATATAGCTGTGAATAAGTCATGACTTCCTTTAAAATTTTCAATGAGAACACTTAAGTGTAATGCCATATATGTAGTTCTTCATTCTTAGGGAGCTATTTTTTTGTCACTCCTATTTCCAAAGAAAATTAATTTTGTGCAGTTTGGACTACTATGTTATGCCAAGTTACAAATTTGGCTTGGGACCAGTTTTTTCCAATATATTCTATTTTTATATGGTGGTGCTCTCATGTGCTGAACTTACAGGTACCTACTTTGAATACCCTTCAAATCAAAATTCTAGAAGTACTTAACTGTCAAACTGTTAAGGGTTTTTTGCTCTAGATACTCATAAGGCTATGCATGATATGCTCTCTTAAGTTGACAATGGTAATCTCTTGACATTTATAAAAGAGAGTGTATCTAAAGCCAATTTGTTAAAGTGAAGAGTAGCTTTGGATTCAATCATGATTGTATTTTTCCAACTGTAATTTTGTTTGTTACATCCTCACTCGATTAGTTCAATTATATTTGTTTAATTACAAATGTGAATGATATTTTTGTAAAAAAAAAATTCATAATTTATTGCTCTCTTGATTCACAAAGATGTGCCAAATATTTTCACTCAAATAGAAAACATCTTTTAAAAAAAAAGAATTAAGTTGTACTTCATATTAAAGGAAACGGATGGAATACTGGAATGCTAATGGTAGTTAATTAAGTGAACATAAAGATTGGGAAGTAATCATTACATAAATGTTGAGTCTTATTTGTATTGCTAGTCAGTAATGCCCCTCTAATGTGTTCAGAAACCATCTTTCTATATGCAAGTTAAGAATTTTATGTTTATACTTCTTAAAGTATTCCAACCAAAATACTTTTGCCAAACACTTTTTATGTTACGCAGAAATATGGGCGAAAATGCAATATCTAGTGCCCTGAAAGTCCAGGAACATTGGAAGACTTTTGGTAAAGAAGCTTCTAAGGAATGTACAGCATTATTAACATATAAATGAGAAAATAGACAATAATGACATTAGAAATCCAGTCTACTGGCATAATTTCAGTAATTGTGCAGCACACAAATCAGTGAAGGTTGTAATTTATTCTGTGTGTTTTAGTATATAAGAGAACAATCTGAATATAAATTCACTGTTATAACACACATTTTCAAATTTATCAGTTGTTGTAAGATTACAAATTAAAAACTTACGCTCAAAAAGTTTACTTTTAATTTGGAAATACTGAGTGACAGCTCTGCCTTGCCTGTGTGTTTGTATCACTGGTCATATTTCTTTGCAGTGTTGTTAAATACATGTATGTGCAGAGTATATGCCAATGAAAAACTATCTTAGACTGAAGTTAATAAATAAATTTATGCATTGTTAATATAGATTTTTAGTATTACCATTTAGAATGAGATTGATTCATTCTTGTCTTTTGAAACCAGGGTTTAAGCTTTAATGGCACAGGTTTTGTTTCCCCCCTCATTTCTTGGTAACTGAAATGGAAGTATGTAAAACATAATGGTGGAATGATACACAGCTTACACAGATAATCTGAATCTCCTCACAAGTTACCATTAAGCCAAATATTAGTGTTTTTATGCTATTATGTATTGTAAGTTACTGTCGATGACATTTCATGTAACTATCTAGTCATAAAGCTGTCACGTGCCGAAACTGTTGCTTGATCAACAGTAACTTTCATATTGACTTTGTAGCTTCTTGAACTAATTTATCTAAAGTAGTATGCTAAAAGTAACTGAAAAAAGGAATAACATCATAAATTATCAGCATATTGTTAATTGTTTAGAGACACAAATGCAATACTGAGCATATTGTGAAGACTAATTTTCTTTATTTGTATATTAAAACTCTCACGAATTCGCTTAAGCCCTGGTTGAACTTTAATGTCGCCATGTTGTAACAGTTACCAAATAACGTAGTAAAGATCAATTAGTAGTTAAGTGTAATTATTTAAAGAATGTATTAAAATGCTAATTCCTGTCATCCTCCTGACTTTTTTTTAATAAAACATTTTAACTTACATTGCTTATGATGTAACATCCTAAGCCCAAATATAGGTTTTAAGCTGCCAGAAGGTGCAGTTATTAAGAACCCCTTATACCTTATAACATTTATGCTAAGGAAACTGCAAAATTGTTACAGAGTTTATAGGAACTTGGGTTGGATTGTTCTGTCAGCAGGCAGTATGACCAGAAGTCATGTTCTGTAGTTGTGGGCAAGATTTCTTTACCTTAAACTGTAAGATTCTAAATAGTAAAAGAAATAGGTTTGTGTGTCTGAAAATGGCAAAGAAGGAAAAGAGATACAGCATTTAAAAGTGGAATTTCAAAATGGTGAATATTTCCCTACCTGCACTAGAACAGTGAGATTTGTCTTACTATCGAGCAATTCAGTGGTGAATTTTCTGTGTCTGTTGGTTTTTCTTTAAGTAAACTAATTTGTTAGGAGATGCAGTGACAGTTGAATCTGCATAGAATGCTTTTCAGACCACATGTTTTCTTAGACAACCCAACATGTACACACTTACAAACCTGGGACTAGTTAACAACTGAGTATCTCAAAGAGTGCTAAATTTTTCAGCTACATTATATATTTGCACAGTTCATAAAATCTTAACGATATAACACATATAAAGAAACAGCTTTAGATTCTGACAAGTTTTAATAACTTATTAAAAGAAATTTTTCTTCTCAAGAGGCCCAAAAAAAAAAAAAAAAAAAAATACAGAAATTGCAGAGAATAGAACCATATGAAAGTGTAACCCTTAGATACAAACATTGAGAAAGTGTACAATATGGTATATTTTTAAAGATGACAGGTTTTAGATATAGGTGTTTTTTTTTTTTTGATGCTGGCAAAAGAGTATGAAACCTAATTTCTCAGCGAGAAGGTGGAATCCTGTGACCGTATGCCAAAAGATAAAAGCATGATTAAGAAAATAATTTGAAAGTCTTTTTGCACCAACTACATGACTTACATGTTGCAAAAGAAAGTAATAATCTTTTAAAAAGACCACTGCAACTGCCGAAGAGGTGTTTTGGCAGTGTGAAAATAGGAGGATCTGAAGTAAAAGTAGTTTGATCACCCACACTCTTCACCAGATCGAGATCCAACTTCCATTTACTCCAACATCTAAAGAAATTTCAGGTCTGAAAACTTTCTTCAGTGCACTTAAGATGTTATGTCTGATATAGTTCATAGAACTAAAATAATTATTTGTTGACTGAGCAAGGTGGCGCAGTGGTTAGACACTGGACTCGCATTTGGGAGGATGACGTTTCAATTCTGCATCCGGCCATTCTGATTTAGGTTTTCCGTGTTTTCCCTAAATCACTCCAGGCAAATGCCGGGGTGGTTCCTCTGAAAGGGCCCAGCCGACTTCCTTCCCTAATCCGATGAGACCGATGACCACGCTGTCTGGTCTCCTTCTCCAAACAACCAAACCAATTATTTGTTGAAAAAAATTTCGACTGTTTTACCCTAAAACGATATTTCTCCACCAAGCTGAGAGCTTTTGATCTTAGCCTGATACTGTCCCGAGATATTTATGCTCAAACTTTATTTATGTTATCTTCATGCTGGACATGTTGTCGTAATCATTTATCAACATACTGACTGTTTATGTAATTTTCTTTTACATTACTTGCACTCTTTATGCGCAGAGAATTTTTTAATGTACATGGTGTTTGACTTTATAGATGCAAATTGAAGGGGCAAGTAGAGGACAGTGAAACAAGCAAATAATCCTAATAAACATAATTCCAGAAACCAGTGTTTTCCCCAAACGATGTATGCAAAAGTGCAGTCTTGCCAATGTTGGAGCACTGTTAATGTCTAAGGCTACAGTTACGCTCCAGCTTATGGGGAAAGGATGCATATATGGTATGTGCACGATGGCACTGGCATAATTTTGTGTGGCTGTTAAGAAATACATTGTACAAATCTTTGACAACAACCATATGGGCTATTGCTTGCCAATACTGTGGTCTCCCAGAACCCCCAACTTGAACCCAATGGTCGGGTTTTTTTTTTCCTATTATAATAACTTTTGTGTATTCCATCCCTGTCAAAATTGTCAGTGAACACTGGGAACACATTGTGTGTAGTTCTCAATTCAGTCTAAAAATGTGTGGGATTTTTTAATGTGTGCAGGTGTCATTAAGGAGATGTACTGAAGCCTACCTTAGCATGAATAGTGGTCATGTGGCACTTGTAATGTTTTTTCCTTAAGCGCATTTCTGCCGTTTGGATCCTTGGGAAATGTGGTAAAAGATGTTCACGTACTCAGTCATAATACATCGCACAGTGAAAACTGTTGTTTTAAAGGCCTATTTGTTTCATTGACCTCTACTTGCACCTTTCTTTTGTACCTATCAGACACTGTGTCTATATGGGAGAGAGACATATGGTTAGCCTTGAGCCCTGAAATGAGATCCTCTCCCCTTAATATTTTCTCAACATCACCCAATTTTATCACCCTAATAACTTGTGTAACATTCTAGTCAAACCATATGACATTCCCAAACCATTATGCTTACCACACTAGGTTGCTACCACCAGAATCATCCCTGTTGTACAACCACCTCCATGCACCCACCCAATGCCACCTGCTCCTGTAATATCACAGGAAGATTTGCCCTCTGTTTTAACTGATGATCCAACAGATGGGGTACAACTTTTTAAGTTTTTGTAACATGGCAGACTTGTTCCCTATAATTTTAGGAAGATGTTTTCAATGAGTTATCAGGCTCATCCATGTTTTTGTAGGTGATCAGTTGCATTGTGAAGATATCCATGAGTGAGTGTCAGACTTACCCTTAACTGTTTTATAATACTTTAGACGTTTTAAGCACATTCATTCGTGCTAATTTTTGTATGGGTGCTGATGAGTTCACCATTGAGTGCCTATAGACCACGCATGCACACATCTAGTATCACAGGCAGAGCAAAAAATGAACCAACATGTTGTATCTGAACAAACTTGTGTGCATTGTGTGGTGTTTTATGTTAAAATAACCTATATAATGTCAGAGTGCATGAATGGATATAGAACACTGTGCCATGTGGATCTCCAGTACCCAGTAGCTGAACATACTTTACAGTATGACTCTAGGGACTGGTGAACCTGCCTCGAATTTATCTCCATTAAAAGAACTCCACTCTCATTTTTCATTAATATTTTTATACATGTATATTTTTTTCTCTTTTTCACTTAACTATTTTCTTCTTTGCTTTTACTTTTCATTTTCATTCTCCTGCTTCTTCTCTTTTTCATTTTCTCCTCTTAGTTTTTAATTGCTGTATTTTTTCTTCTTGTAATCAATCTTTACTTCACAATATCCCATTGAACTGAAGCTAGCACAGTGCTTACCAATGTGCTATGTGGTGTCCCACCCTTCATCTCTGTCTGGCCTTGTCATCACTACAGGTGATTCACTTTCATTCTGGTATCAGTGTCATGCCCTCCTTTTTAATCTTCCTCAACCTATCTCTCTCTCCTACCAGAGAAAGAAACTATTAGTTCCAAAACCTAAGATAGTGTACTGTACTTTCATTTCTAGATGTGTGTATCGGCAGTACTGACTGAAGGGTTGTTATTGTTATTGTTGTTGTTATTATTATTATTATTATTATTATTATTATTATTATTATTATTATTATTATTATTATTATAAAAGAGCAGTTTCAAACACCAACAATAAAACTAATTTTCTTTTTCTCCTCCTCCAATTGGACGTTTTGCAGTGGTTTGATGCAGGTAACATCAGATGTGGTTGGGCAATTACTTTGAAACTCAGCAAAGTCAGAACAATGATGTCAGAACAATATCAGTAAAAAACAATAAAAAACTAAACTCTTGTCTGAATATGCCTTGGAAGGGGTCACTGGATACAGATATGGAGGGGCATGTGGTAAGCACACCACTCTCCCAGCTGTATGTCAGTTTACGAGATCGGAGCCACTACTTCACAGTCGAGTAGCTTCTCAGTTTGCCTCACAAGGGCTGAGTGCACCTTGCTAGCCAACAGTGCTCGGCAGACCGGGTGGTCACCCATCCAGGTGCTAGTCCAGCCCAACAGCGCTTAACTTTGGTGATCTAACGGGAACTGGTGTTACCACTGCAGCAAGGCCATTGGCAGTAAAAAAAAAAGAATGGGCCATAAAATTTGTTTACAGAAATGATACAGAAGGTGTTAAGTGTTACCTTTTGGCTTCTCTCTTTCATGTTGAAAAACTACCATGTGATTTTCACTCGTCCATTCAGAATAGTTGTTCTCTAGAACTGCAGTGCAAAATTTGTACCTTTTGTGTGGTCATCAGGATACGATGCTTGAAGAAACTGCAGTTTGTATGGCATCTGATTCAGATGGTTTTCCATATCTGGCCATACCATAAGTTAATGGATTTTAAATTCATTGCTTGCTTGTGTTGTGGATTCCCAAGGTTTCCTTGTGTGAGTTGCACATATACATTCAACATTTTCTGTTGTGACTGGACAAACTATGCTTTTCCATTTGAAGGTGCAGCCATCTATGAATTTTTTATGCTACTCCTAAATTTGCTCGTAAAAAGGGGCTCTTTCTGGAATTCTCAACAAAATGTATGTTGCATGTTAACAATGGACTCAAATTTTACTAATTGCTGCACGTAAAACATTCATTCCTATGGTATCATCGTTTTCCTACAAACAAACAGCAACACAGCTTTGAGTTGAAATTATACATGAACCATTCCAAACTTATAACTTTGTAACAGGACACTCGAGTTGCAGGTGTGTCCTTTGTGGTTTATCAGATGCAAATTTTTGAAATCTGTTGCACCTTTTTAAATAACCTCGTATCTCACCTCTGGAAGGCAAATTGATAAGCTTGGTTAGTACTTTCAGACAGATTGGTGTAATGATTATTTGGAATTGTTTTTTTCTGTTCCTATCTCTGTAACAGGGTAAATATGTTGGGGATGGTAGAATATTCTTAGATTCCACTATTAATGCTGGGGCTTGAACTTTGAAAGTAGCATTTTGCAGGTTAGTTGGTGTCAGTCTTCAGGGGCCTACCAGTTCACGTCTTTAAGGTTTTCCATGATGTCCTCCATTGAGACATGTGTCCATTATGCTGCCCTTCTTTGTATTCATTCAATGTACCCTGTTAATCCTATCTAGTATGGATCCCACACTCTTTAGAAATATTATGGGATGGATTGCAGCACTGTTTTGTGAGCAATCTCATTTGTAACCCAACTTTATTTTCACAGTATCCTACCAGTTAACAAAAGTTGGTGGATTCTAGTTGTGACTTATTAATATACAGGGTTTCTCAAAAGTTTCGATGCAAATTGAATGTGTTATAGCATCCAAACTAATTAAGATACTTGCACCATGTCTTAGCAAACACAGGGCACAATCTTGTTGGAAAAGACTGTCCTGGCAGTCAGCCAGATGTGGTAACATAAACATCAACAACATATCAAGGTAACTATTAGAATTAACTGATTCTTCTGAGAAAAGAATGGTTCCACAATTAGATCAATCATCAAACTACACTGCACATTCACTTTCAAGCTGTCTTGTTCACCTTCTGTCACAGTATGTGGATTGGTTGTGTCCAGGTGGGAACATTGCGTTTGTTTACCTTACCACACATGTGGAATGTTGCTTTGTCAGAAAAGTTAGGTTATTTAGAAAATTCCCATCCTCCCTAAATGGTAAAAAACATCTGCAGCAAATTGTATACATTGTGACTTGTTGTCTTGTTGCAATTGGTCAGATTCATTTGTAAAAGTTTCCGACGGACCCAGTGCACGGCCGCCTCAGGGATTCACAGCTCCTATGATGTCATCCAGACAGACTTCTGTGGTGAATGTTGAAAAGTCAACCGTATCGACTGTGTGTCAGCTTCACTTGTTCCAGGTCATCCAGCATGGATACATCACATTGATGCTTCTTGTCTACATAAAATTCCTGTACCAGCAGCGCATCGACATCTGTACTGTTGTTTGGGAGTTCGTTTGAACCTGCATGTCCAATTTGGTCTGAACAAACCATTCCACACCCTGAGACCTTTCTTGAACCAGTGCCATTACACTTCACTCACAACAATCGGGAACGCACACAAAGAAAACTTTGTGAGTACGTCTGTCACATAAGCCAATTGTGATGTGAATATCTTGATTAGTTTGGATACTGTAATACATTGAAGTTGTAATGTATTTTTGGAAGCAATCTGTATTGTAGTCATACAACACTGTGTTTTTGCATTTTGAGACATGTGCAACTGTGTATTTCCATACAATTGAAGCAAGTTTCCAGTATTTGAATTACTGTAAAATCGTATCAAGATCTGACTGAATATTTGTGCAGCTTTCTTGAGACTGTACTTCAGTATACCTAACTACATCATCTCTTAAAAGTGTGATGTTACTATTAATATTGTCTGCCAGGTGATTGTTATACCTCAACACCCTGAGTCCCACCACACTTCCCAGAGCTACTGTGTACAAGTTACTTCTACATTTATCAATGATAAAGTTCTCCGTGTCTCCTTCTAATAGTTTTGGTTATAGTCAGACTGTTTCCATACTGCCTCAAAATTAAGTTATTAATTTGGTTTAACACAGGTTTGAATTCTGTTAAGTTTATATACCTGTGTAGTTATATAGTGTAGAAAGTTGTGACTGGTAGACTTTTTTTTGTGTGTATCTGTAAGTATAAGCACAACAGCAACAGGCCAATAATACATACAAACAGACACACCGATGAGTTAGAACGTTGTGACCACCTACTTAATAATGTGTCGGTCCATCTTCGGAATGCAATACTGTGTCGATTCTGCATGGCATATTTTCGACAAGTCCGTGGTAGGTTTCCAGAAGTACGTAGTACAAGATGTCTATGCGCAGATTGTGTAATCCCTGCAAATTACAAGTCAGTTCATGGGCTTAGAGTTGGCACCAGGTAGCACCTTGGATGTGTTTCGTTGGGTTCAGATCGTGTATGTGTAATGTCAAAGACCTCAATCTGGTTTCACTATTATGCTTCTCAAATCACTGCAGCACTATTCTGGTCTCATGACAAGGACAATTACATTGCTGGAAGACGCCATAGCTATGGGAGATTATGGAAAAAGGGAAGATGAATACGAAGTGAAACTACTTGTACAAACAAAAAGAGAAAGTAAGATGATAGAAAAGATTTCGAAATCCAACAGAGACAATAACAAACGTAATTGTTGGGTTCAAATTAGTGATGTAATTAAAATAGAAAGAAACTGCCACATGGGAAAAATATATTAAAAACAAAGGTTCCAAGACTTACCAAGCGGGGAAGCGCCGGTAGACAGGCCCAATAAATAAAACACACACACAAAATTTCTAGCTTTCGCAACTGACGGTTGCTTCTTCAGGAAGTCAGGAATCTTTGTTTTTAATATATTTTTCCCATATGGAAGTTTCTTTCTATATTGCCTTTCGCAAGCAAGTGCTCTACCATCTGAGCTACCCAAGCACGACTCATGCCCCGTCCTCACAACTCTACTTCCACCAGTACCTCGTCTCCTACTTTCCAAACTTCACAGAAGCTCTCCCTAATCTGCCAGGAAGGTATATATACCTTACATTCATTTCTTCCAGAATGAGATTTTCACTCTGCAGGGGAGTGTGCTCTGATATGAAACTTCCTGCCCTTGGTAGACTGCACCCTTGGCGTGGTACATGTTTTGAGCAACCGTACACCTGGATGGCAGTGTATCTGGACATGGTCATTGATCTTGTGTAACAAGAAACATGATTCGTCTGACCATGTGACACATATCCATGGAACAGTCTCAATGATTCGTGCACACTGCAATTACAGTTGCCAATACCATTCGGTCAACATGGGTACATGCACACATCATCTGGTGTGGAGGGTCCACATTCAGCAACATGCGCTGAATATGTGTTCCCAAACACATGTGCCTGGACCGGCATTGTGGTTCCTGCTATATCCATTAGAGCATAAAATACAACCAATGACCATCTTCTTACCACCCTTGCGACAGAATACACACCTCCCAATTGATTGACTGTGTCAACTCCTCCCTTTGCTATATTGTAATCCAAAACTATCTCCCATTTACCTGTAACTTCGTCAACGTTTCCAAATTGGGAATAGTTGAAAATAATGTAACTGCCTTGTTTTGTTTTGGCACATACGAAACTAGCATCATATCATTCTGAAAACCAAATAAACGGGAGTGGATAGCCCTACATTTTCTAGGTAAAAATTCTTGTGGGATCTCGCATTTCCCCCCCCCCCCCCCCCTCAACATGCCGATGCATTTAAAAAAGGATGTTGGCTAAGGAATCGCTAGTGTACCAATTATCCATTGTAATGTTTCTTCCCGAGCCTTCAATGTGAGTAACTAGCCTGCCTACAATATCATAGGGAGAATTAGAAACATAGTATTGTCCTTTCGGTTGTTTTCCACAATATACTTCATTATTACTAATGATGAATGTTTTAGCATCTGCTAAAACAAAATCTTTATCCTGTACTTTGCTGGTTTGTTCGCGATATACTGAACAAAAGAATAGCGACCCCGGAAAACTTGCAACTTTTCGTCTACTGTCACAAATTGTTCCACACTCTAAGTGTTCTTGCAGTTCACCACAAAGACATCCAAAATTTGCTTTATTGCAGCAAGTTTATCAGTTACTCTTCTTTCTTGCCTTGTACTCTTGTCGTCAAAACAGATACATTGTAAAAGGAACATAAATCTTCTGTGGCTGATCACAGCTCTTGTAATCTCCATACCAGTACCATCTGCTGTACACAGTTCAATAATGCTTGTGTGATTTGTTTTCTTAGTCTTGATGAGATACAGCAATCCCAACAATGCCATCATTTCACACCTTATAGCAGCAAGCTATTCAGATGATGAAGTAGAAGCATTTTACAAAGAAATAGAAAATGCACATAACAAAGGACAAGACTGCCGCTTTAAACTGGTAATTGGGGACTTAAAAGCCAAGGTTGGTATAAAAAAAAACAGGCTTACCATAGACTGGTAAGGGAAAAAACAAACATTAATGCTCCATAAGAATGAAGAAAACTAGTAACACCGAGAAAATAAATTATAGGTATGGATAGATTAAATGAAAGAAGAAAGGATTTTCAATATGCCCTTCAAGTGAGATTAGAAGAGTCAACAGAAGAAAGTCATACAATATTACTCATGTATTGAATGTATACCCTCTTATGCTAATTGGCACAAGCCATATTTTAATCTAGGTTTTCAGTATAGACTAGAGAGTGCGCCCCTTCACAACTAGATACACACTAGAATGAAATTTTTACTCTACAGTGGAGTGTGCACCGATACAAAACTTCCTGGCAGATTAAAACCATGTGCTGGACCGAGACTTGACCTCGGGATCTTTGCCTTTCGTGACCAAGTGCTCTACCACCTGGGCTACCCAAGCACGACTCTCAGCCCAATCTTGCAGCCTTATTTCCTGCCTTCCAATCTCCACAGAAGCTCTCCTGGCAGAACTAGCACTCCTGGAAGAAAGGATACTGCAGAGTGATGACTTAGCCACAGCCTGGGGGATATTTCCAGAATGAGCACTCGCCCACGAAAGGCAAAGTTTTAACCTGCCTGGAAGTTAATTAGACACTAGTCTGATAAATTCCTGGAAAAGGACACACAAATGGTGCCATAGCCTTGCTAGTAAATAGAACAGCTCTCACTGTAGGATTTTGCTGTTGAGAACTCAGGACACCCACTGAGGAAACCAGGCAGCCTTGATAACGAATGCAGGTACACTGTTCCTTACAAGTAACACAAGGGAACCACTTAAATATCTGTCTGTGCATACAATAAACAGAGCCAAGGTTAGATTTCAGCTGGATTCCACAAAATCAACAGTATCAAAACAGCATAACTAGTACAAAACACCAAACAGGTAAACTATTAGTGACTGATTTTCCACTTGGTTTGTGCGCGAGGGGGGAGGCGGAATGTAACAGTTCCAAATAAACAACCACATGTCACTGTGGAAACACTCACGAGTAAGCCAAAACTAGCTTCCTAAGAGGTGATACGTGATTGACAGGGCATATGCACCCTCACAGCAGAACTGCTCAGAGAACAGTTTGTCTGTGCATTCAGCAGGAAATAAACTCAAACCTACTGACAACAGAACATGACTGATGCTGGCCAGTACTTTCACAATTCGTACATCAGTTGCCAAACCATCTGGCAGCGGAGAGAAACAACTCAAAAATACTTCCACTTCCAGGAACTTACTGCACAGTGAATTCACTGCTAGTCACTAAACTCCGTATTCGATTCGAGTAATCACTGATACACTACTGGCTATTAAAAATGCTACACCAAGAAGAAATGCAGATGATAAACGGGTATTCATTTGACTAATATATTATACTAGAACTAACATGTGACTACATTTTCACGCAGTTTGGGTGCATAGATCCTGAGAAATCAGTACCCAGAACCACCACCTCTGGCCGTAATAATGGCCTTGATACGCCTGGGCATTGAGTCAAACAGAGCTTGGATGGCGTATACAGGTACAGCTGCCCATTCAGCTTCAACACGATACCACAGTTCATCAACAGTAGTGACTGGCGTATTTTGACGAGCCAGTTGTTCAGCCACCATTTATCTTATGACGTAGATAAAAGGTTAACTGAACAACAAGCAAATTTAGAAACTAGATTATCTAACATAGATGCTAAGATAGTGCAGTAGCAAGCTGCTATTGAAGCAAATTTTAGGGAACAACTACAAATCTTTGAAAATAAATTTGCCGAACAGCAGGGTAATGTAGCTAACAAAATTGAGGATGTAGAATCTGGACTAAGTAAACGGGAAAACGAGGAAGTAAAAATTATCGACCCTGTAAATAAAATACAGGAAAGTGTCGGTAATTTATCAGAGCAATTTGGAATAGTATCAGAAAGGGTTAGTTCATTGGCAGAAACTAATAGTAATATTGCAGATCCTTTAAGTGAAATAGAGATTAACTCAGCTAAGAAGATAGATAATTACCTATTAGGTCAAAGCAAAAAAGTTCGAGGAAGACCTCTCTCAGTGGATAGAGCTTAAGTCCGTAGAGATTGACAATAAGGTGAGATCCACACTTCGGACCGCACAGCAAGTAGTTAAAGAACAAGCCCAGAAGAGTAAAGAGTTAAATACTTTTTTAAATGAATTTAAACAAACTAAAAATAAAACTTTTGAAGATTTTGTCCAGAGACATAACTCATAGGGTAGTTTTGCTCGAACATCCGAGCAACAATATGGTAGTGACTCTAAACCAGAAAATGAATATATATAGCCAGTCAAAATCTAACTGCGAGAGGAAATGTCCACGAATACAACGTAGCGTGTATTCCAGTGAACCGTGGGAAATAAAGACACAATGGATATAGAGAATGATCCCTATGTACAACGGACTCGTATTTCTTCATTAAAGGTTGAACACAGTATTTTCTAGAGTAGACAATTCAGTTTTCTCTAGTGAAAAGAGTAACATTAACCCAAAGGTATTTATCAGTTATTTTAAGAGAATATTTCCGCATAGTTGGACCGAGTTTGACAAGATCCCATTCATAGTATCTAAAATTATAGGAGAGGCTGCATTGTGGGCTGCTGAAATAAGCGAAACCTGCAATACATCCTCCGAGTTTGAGAAACTATTCTTAGCAAAATATTGGTCATTAAGTCGACAAGGGCGTTTACGTAATGAGGTTTATCAGCCTGAGTTCTACAATCCAAAGAAATCGACCTTAAGACAACATTTTGAGCGTTATTTTAACAAGACAAGATGTTAGACTGACCCAATTTCGAGTCGTTAAGTCATTAGAATATTAAAAGTCAGGTTACCGCTCAATATAAGAGAGAAACTTATTCACGTGTCTGATAGTGATGTAGAGCAATTTCTATCTTTGATAGATTCAATTGATATGCTAATGGAGGATGCGAGACAATGGCAAAACAACAGCAATAATTATTATTCTAGGAATAATGGAGGTAACTGTTAATGGAGCCAGAATAAGCAGAATAATAACCACTCTCCAGAATTCAACCGCAATAACAATAATCCTCAAAACGGTGGTGGACAGATAGATCGCGTGCCAAAGAATAACCAGAATTGGAAGGCGAACTACAATTATTTTAAAAGGTCTTTCGCAGAAAATGATAATCACACGGCAGGACCTAGTGGTTTTCAAAGGGTGAATTTGGTATCAACGAATAGCAAAAGTTTGGGGGGGGGGGGTAACAATAGCCAAACCATCAATGCTGTGACGATGGCTAAAGAAACAACTGTGCTCCCATGGAACCGTCAAATAAATCCAGTTGAGGGACATGTGAAATGAATAACGTAGGTTGGACAAATACCAACACTACAGGCAATTCCTTTGAATCTAGTAGATCTATACTATTAACGAATGGAGGAAGTGTGGTGATAGACAGTGCATATCCCCGAAAGGTGAATGAAGAACATTCGGTAGAAGTGCATGAACCACCCAGGAAACTGTATGACGGACTGTCAAACGAGAACCAGTCATTTTAAGCCTTCCTCGGATGACTGGTAATGAGGAAGGAGGCAAGCTTCGCGAGTCTGTAAACATCCTTAGGCATAATAATAAATCAGATATAAGAGAAGATTTAATGAATGAACCAAGGGCTGCATTAAATAAGAGAGGGTATACTTTACAAGCTATTGTGGTAGCAAAAATCAATAAAATACCAGTAAATATACTAACTGATGTGGGGTCAACAGTCAGTGTAATGACAATTAATTGCCTAAGTGTGGTTAGCTGAAAGCAGAAATTACCCAGTTTGCCAGTATCAGGATACACAGTAACAGGGGCATTTAGCGCTAAGGCGCAAAGGATAACTAAGCAGGTGTGGGTAGCAGTAGAGCTACAAGGAGTCGAAATGGAATGTACTTTCTTGATAGTATCCAGAATTTCTACACCGTGCTTGTGGGGGATGGATTTTTTGTATGATTATAGTGCAATCCTTGATATGAAAGAAGGTGTTTGTACTTTGATTGTTAAAGACAAACCATTGAAGGTAACATTAATGAAGAAAAGAGTTATGTAAGGAAATATTGTCAGCATTTAATTGTTAATTGTTTTCTGGTAAATGCTCTACATTGTCTGAATAATGACCGTGTTAAGCCAATTGATACTGAGGCTGATATGTCGAGCATCGACGAGAAAGTCCGGAAATCGGAATATTTATCTACACAACAATTTTATTTACCAGTATTCAATAAAAAAACCAGGTGTGATTAAAATATTCGAGTATAATATCGAAACTTACCCACATACCACATTTTGTAATACAACATATTCAGTTCCTTGGTCAAAAAGGGAAGCGGTAACTAAGGAAATAAAAAAGATGTTGGACTGGGGAATTATCGAGACCTCGACGTTCGGATATTCTAGCCCAATATTAGCAGTAACTAAGCCTAATGGTGATATACAATTAGTCTTATACGCTCGAAATATCAAAAAAAATATTAAGCCTATTAGGACTCGACCAGAAAATATAGAAGAACTCGTCCAGAAATTTCATGGGGTGAAGTTCCTGACCTCCCTGGACCTCAGATGCTCGTTTTCGCGAATGGTGACGAATGGCTTGGTAATTTACCATATATACATAATAAGGAAAGGGATCACAATGAGGGTATACGTAAAGCTTATTTACAGTTAAAACATAAGGATAATACACGAAACATCCAATTTGATAAGAAATTAGGTGTCGTAATTAGTTATAAAGTTGGTGACTCTGTATTGTAAAAAAATCATCCGAAATCATCAAAGAAAAAGAAACTAAACTGAAAATGTTGTAGTCTATGTAATGGACCATACCGAGTTGTGAAAATACCACACGCTGGAAGTTACCTTCTAGAGGACGAACAACAGAAGAAAATAATAGGAGTCTATGCTCACATAGAATTGAAAAGTATTTTAGTTAAGCCAGAATTCATATTTTTATACGACAGGATCCATTGTGAAGCAAGAGATGATTAACAATGTATCATCTTTATATCTAGATTTAGTAAATAAGTGGTTAGTAATAATAATTATTTTGATTATTAAATTAAATTGAGTCATCCAAGAAGATGATAGATTTTACAAAGGCTCAACTAATTACTATGAGTTTTATTAAGTTTGGATGCTGATGCATTAAAGAGTTACATAGCTTGCTGTTCAGTTAGTCACAATGGGAATTACTGTCAGTTTTCCACAATATTTTTCGTTTGCTAGGCATTTAATTTGTCATTACTTTTGTTCATCATTTCATCTGAATGTAGAAATTTGAAGTAAATTTTCCAAGAACTTTAAAGTAAATCTTACAGATATATACACTGGTGTTCAAAATTAAAGCAACAAACTGCTATTTCCCCATTCTGTGTCTTATGAACGATATAATCATACAAACTCTCGACAGATGTGTATATGATCATGTTCTGCATGGAAGATGGCATTTGGGATATGGGCAACCACACCAACAGTGATGTCAGGGCACCTATCAATCATGGTAGTGCTTGCCAATTAGTTCCATGTCCACCGTTGCTATGTACACAGTCTTAGACAGTGATCATGACACAGAGAACACACCTACGAGACTCTCTGCAATGGATGGCCTAGGAAGAATGGAAGCAGGATAGTCACAAGCTGGTATGGCCCACTGGCTTAATGTGAATCTTTCTGTTGTTTCTCAGGTGTGGCGCTAGTTTATAGAGACCGAGAAAGTATCTTGAAGACCAGGTCAGGACTGACCACGTGTAGCGCAGAAAGAGAGTACTGTTGCTTGGATGTAAAGGCAGGATGGTACCCCCTTAGTACTGCATAGCAACTGACATCTGACCTTGCAGCATTCACTGGAAACATTGTATCGAGGCAAGAAGTGTACAGAAGGCTTCAGCAGAGTGCCCTTCATTGTCGGAGACCTGCTGTATGTGTGTCTTTGAGGCGTTCTCACAAAAGGAAACTTCTAGAGTGGGGCTGTCAACATGCCACATTAATGGTCGAACAATGGGCCAATGTTCTTTTCATAGATGAGTGCCAATTTCGTTCGGAGAGTGATTATCTATGGATTCGCGTCTGGAGGGAACATGGAACACGATTTCGGGATCCAAACATTATGGAAAGAAATCACTATCTACGAGGATGCCTAATGGTGTTGGCTGGGATTGTGCTGACTACTCGAAAATCTCTTCTTGAAATTGTATGGCTGAACTGGCAAGGTTTAACTGCCGTCACGTATCGTGAAGAGATCTTGGGACATCATGTGTGTTTGTAGCGAGGTGCTGTGGGCCCAGACTTTGTATCGATAGACTACAATGCTTGAACTCATGAGCACAGGTGGTTGATGTTTTCTTGGGATGAAAGATATTGTACAGATGGCGTGTCCTGCTCGCACTTCCGATTTGAATCCGATAGGGCATATGTGAGATGCACTAGGGACGCGGATTACGACCACCAGCCACTCTCCAAGACTTGCTAGCAACTATGCAGGTAGAATGGGCATTACTGAGTCAATATGAGATTGATGACATCATTCACAACATGCCCCGACGTTGTCAGACCTGTATTGCTGCCATAGGTGCTCACACCTCATACTGAGCACATTAACCAGTTGTCAGAATGTTTGTGCAAATCCGTTAAGCTTGAAAAAACGAAGAACATTTTCGCTTACCGTTGTGTATGCTGCATTTCTTTATGTTATGTATTATTCACACTGTTTCTACTTTAATATCGACTATTTTGTGATAAAATAAGTGCGTCCTTGAAAAATTTCCGTTTGTTGCTTTAATCTTGGACACACACACACACACACAGCAGTATTATGGCCATTAGAAATAATACTGAGGATCAGTTGAAAATGAAGCAGGCAGTATGGGCTACCTTCTTCCACAGACTGTCAACTGATGAAAAACCAGTACACCACCTTTACCCTCCTGGACATGATTCATGGTGCCATTACCGCAATCCCAGGCAGGTCGGAGTATCCGTGCGGTTCTAGGCGCTACAGTTTGGAACCGCGAGACCGCTATGGTCGCAGGTTCGAATCTTGCCTCAGGCATGGATGTGTGTGATGTACTTAGGTTAGTTAGGTTTAGGTAGTTCTAAGTTCTAGGGGACTGATGACCTCGGAAGTTGAGTCCCATAGTGCTCAGAGCCATTTGAACCTTTTTTTTTTTTTTTGCAATGCCCAGTACTCAAACAATTCATATAGCCATAAACATTCCATCCCAGCAGCAGTCATGGGTCTCATAAAACCTATTTACAGAGACCTAGCAAATCGTGAGTTACTGAAGAGGTGTCTGCATAGTCAGACACAGGATCCCAATGAGTCATTCAATATCTTACATGGACTCGCTTACCAAAAAATGTTTTTGTTGGAATGAAGACATTAAAGTGGGGGGATCAGTGATCCTGTTATTGTTTTAATGATGGCAACATCGGTAGGGTGAAAGTGCTACAGCATATGGGAATTAATCCTGGAGCAAACTGCATCAGTGAACTTGAATGGATGAACAAGGTTCGCATTCATAAAGCAGAGTTGGCCACTAAGGAGTCCAGAAAGAAACAAAGAAGATAAAACTTGTAAAAAGATCAAGAGGACGATATACAGTATGGTGCCGGGTGCTTCTGAGTGACTAAAAATATAAAATTAAGCATATATTTATTGAGTTACAGTCTTTTGAAACTTTAGAAGCCATTGGTGAAAATTTAAATTTTCTGTTGTATTTTTCCCTAAATCTCAGAAACCACTTCGAGTGGAGTATTCAAATTTTCAGGGTGTAATAGCATATCTTGAGTCTACGGAACTAAAAGAAGAACATAATGTTATATGTAATTAAAATTATTTAGGATAATGTACAAAAATGTATACAAAATTTTAACTGTGTAATTGAAAATTTATTTCCGAAAGCAGTGGCTGAAATACAATTATTGTAGTTCAGTAGAATCAGAACACACGATTAAAAGTTTCATGTCAATGGCTACAGTGGTTACTGAAATACAGGGAAGCCAAGTCACTAAATTTAACATTGTCGGGACAGGGCGTTCCAACTTCCTTCATATACAACATGATCAGCAAGGGTCCAGACACATTTCCTAATGGTACACCCAAAGTCACTTCTACATCTAATGATGAGTCTATAAGATAATATGCTGTGTCCTCCTACCAAAAAGTCTTCAATCCAGTCACAAATTTTACTTAATTCCCCATATGATCCGACTTTTTACAATAAGTGTAGATGTGATACTGAGTAAAATCTAGCATCAGCGCTCCATATATCAGCCATGTATGCTGATTATGAGCTGCCTCCAGAAAGGTTATGTTCGACTATCAGTCAGAGACAAGGCAGTTCTTTGGTTCTGCTAATAACAGTGAAATTTAGATACCCTTCCTACACTCCGATCCATCTGCATATCACAACCAACTGAAGCTATTGACAAAGGATGACAGATGACATGGTGGTCAGTCAGCCCTGATAGGCCCGTCTGGGCCAGAACACAGAGTTTTGTTTTGCTTTGCTTGTAGAACCAGCCAGTTATATACTGCCCCATAGGCCATTCTAGTTTCACCCATGTGTTAGTTCAGAATTTCACTCCACTGACATACTGAGTATCGCTTAATAATATTGGACTTCTATTCAAAGGAACCTCTTGTGATATCCTGCTACCTGGTTTTTGGTTCCATGCACAAATGAAAGAAGCTTTGAATGGCATAATCGAATCACTATTGTTACTCATTCCAGACTGTATGTTCTCTCTCAGTGCACATATTGTTTTATCTGTTCTTTTGGATCTTAAAAAAACCATGGGATTGCTCGTGTCCTTGGATCAGCCGATGGCACAGGAGCAGCAACAATTCACACTATATCGAGTTGGTGTGGGAGGAGCCTTCAGCAGTACAAGCATATTACAGTACTCGACTAGCACGATATCTAACTCAATGTAACTGTGCCTACAATGACTTTGTGGCCTCCTTGCTACTCTGATACAGAGTGTGAGCTATTATTGGTATTACACCCACAAGTACTGTATGAGTGTAGAACACAAATAGCCATTCCAGCTGATCACAAGCATTGACCTAGCTCATAACGAATCTACCAACATAAAGTGTGAAGTTAATGACAACTTTAATTTTTCTACTGTCGTGAATTGCAGTTCTTTAATTAAAACTATTATTTTGTACTTAACTCATGAACTACTTACCGTTGTGAATGTTTCAAACAATAGTTCTTTATTGTTATGCTTATTTTTTCATTTGAAGCTGTTTCATTGCCAAGAGTTGTTTTTTACACTTTTTCTTTTCAGTCTAATTGAGTTTAATTACCTTGATAACACAGTCACATAAATTTGGGTCAGAGCAATCATTCTTCAGGTGTTTATTGCATATGATTTGTTATTAATTTCTAACATGCCTTTGTGCAATGATGAGCGTCATTTTTTTCAGTTTATGATTTTATACTTCTGTTACTAGTCTATTTAATTTAATATGTTGTTGAAGTTGATGCTCGTAAAAATTTACTGAAGTAGATGATTTGGTTCCTGCCACACATTAATATATTTTCAGTTTTACAATCTTTCATTCGTTTCTAAATAGTTACAACATTACTTAGAAGATGTAATCGGTGGTGCTTCCCCAGTTAAAACCATGTTTGGTGCTTCAAAATTATGTTCCGTGGTTTCGATCTGACTTATGATCAGATTGGCATCCATATGGTGCCAGTCTGGTGATTATCCAGTCGCCTTAAGGACGTTGGATACTACAATCTCACAGGGAGATCTTACAAGTCATGCATCCCCTATACTATTATGAATAACACCAGTCTGTTACCTCTTTTAATAAAACTTCATTTAATGATCCTAAAAAACCGACCTGTAAATAAGAGTAGATTATTTTCATATTGTGTTTTAATCCTTTTCATACAAGAGTTTCAGTTTCTTGCAGTCCTTAAAACTATTTCTGAAATCAGCTGTGGCTATGCTTGTAATGTTGCCACCATCATTCCTGTGTCACCAAGTGTAGTCACTGCATGGAGATGTAACAATTGTATTCGCATTTCAAGATTTGCATTGTTAAATGAAAATAATTTATTCTTATCCTTAGATTTAGGGCCTCACTGAGGTTATCGAACTAATCTATGCTGAATTTTTTTCAGGAAGAGGGGAGGCTATGTGAAGCTCAATCATACCTGGGGCAATGGGATGCGTGGCCCCCACCTAGTTCGTAGGAAAAGGAAAAAAACATAGTCAGGTGTCTTTCTTTGCAGAAAATGATTAGAAAGTCGATATTATGCAGAGTTTTAACAGGGTGGACCTAGAACTTTTTGTAGCTTTTCGTCCATCCACTTTTCACAGACACGACAGCAATAGACTGGTTCACGCAGCAATAGCTAAATCGTCGTCAGCAAAGCCGCCCTGCCAGTCAAATCACGCCCCAGGATCACCTGACTTCTGAGACTGAGGGCCTTAGGAACAGCAGCTGCGAAAGTCTCTCTCTTCTGTTCCAAGCTTCTGCCATAGTAGGCGCTAAATGGCTTTGTCTTTATTACCTTTGCATTTCCCTTTCCCTTCTTCTCTGAGATAGTTCTGGGGCTACTGGAGCTACCTTCTCTGGTCCCTCTGGCAGTTCTCACCATTAACCCCCCCCCCCCCTCCAAACTCGACCCCTTCCTCTCTCTCTCTCTCTCTCTCTCTCTCTCTCTCTCTCTCTCTCTCTCTCTCTCTCTCTCTCTAACCAAATAGACCGATACGGTTTGTTTTTATGAACATAACTTCCACATATTAATTAACAGCACACACTGCTTTCCAATACTGACTACATCCAAAAATTCGTGTACATCAATGTTTATGTAAGTGATATCATGACAAACAATGTTACTGTCATGCAGTTAGCTGCAAGATCAGTTAACA
Organism: Schistocerca gregaria; assembly: GCF_023897955.1. Classification (NCBI taxonomy): domain Eukaryota; kingdom Metazoa; phylum Arthropoda; class Insecta; order Orthoptera; family Acrididae; genus Schistocerca; species Schistocerca gregaria. The sequence goes on along the minus strand of NW_026062113.1, from coordinate 137,245 downwards.
GATACGGAAGGATAGTGCAGCAACAATAAAATTAAACTCAGTCTGCAAAAATTCACTGTTTTCTATTGCAACGAGAAACGTTCCACGAATGGAACATGTCTCTAGCTAAATGCCCATCAAACAGGAGAACAGCCACGTACCTTGGCTTAACTTTTGACATGAATCTTACTTTCTAACAGTGTGTCCAAGAGGAGCATCAAATATCTATGGGCATGGCAAAATCACAGCTATTATGTTTCCAAAGCCGAGTGTTATAGGCAAACACTAAAGTATTTTCTGCAAAGCGATAGTTCCACCCACGATCTTATATGGAAGCTCACTATCAGGATTAACCAATAACTACACATTACACCAGATCCAGATTGTGTAAAATAAATGCGTCTAGTGTATAGAACTAACACCCATGTTCACCAGGAATGATGAACTACATCGATAGCTGAAGGTACTGGACCAAATCAAGACGAGATTATGGCAGACCATGAGAAAATAGACAGTATCCGTCATTTCACACACTATGTCAGGCACTACGATCCTACGTCCAAGGCACCACTTCAATGTGCTGAGATCATTAATTGACTGAATTTTAAAAGCTTCCAATATTTTAAATTTTATCCTCACATAGATACATAATGGTGGCTTACAATGTTAAACTTAGGCAGAGCTAAAATACTGTCCCTCAAGCACCCTGTCAAGCGTTTAATTAAAAAAGTAAATCCTCAATCTTCAACTATACATTTAAGAAATAGAACCCCAACAGAGAGGTGGGAACTTACCATGACACGTTAAAAAAAAAGCGCGAGATTTGTGGGAATTTTTTTTGGATGCACAGGCATCTATGCAGACATATTATTTGGTGTGGACTGGCCTATCCACACTAGACGTAAATGGAACGACGTTAAATGGTGGTCTGTTCACATTAGACAAAACGTCACCACAATGTTACTTTGCTTAGACCAGTGTGGAACACTGAAGTAAGTTTTAAAGATAGCATTCATATATTAAAATTCTGACTGTAGTATCAAAATTAATAAACTAGGAATGATAAAATTTAATTGCTGAGAAGTGAAACAACAGACAAAGTGTAAAAAAACATTTCAAAACACTCACATTTATTTTCTCGCTGAAAAATTACACCCAAACTCACCTGAGGAAATATTTATAAGATAATAAACAAAGCTTGTTTATATTACCTATTGTGTTTCCTTTCTTGTAAGTCTCAAATATATTTATTAATGCCAGTTCACACTGTCTGTCATGGCACCATCGCGTCATGCAACCACCACGTCAAGGTGTATTCACACTGTCCGTCACATCATGGCACATCAAGTCAATGCATGTCACATAATCTCAACTCGCTATGCTCTCCTCGGCTGCTATTTTTGCGGGAATTACGATTTTAGTGATATGATTTTCAACTGTTTTACATGCATTGTGCACATACACAATGCGATAGTGTATATGCAGGGATGCTGTAAAATGGTTCAAATGGCTCTGAGCACTATGCGACTTAACATCTGTGGTCATCAGTCGCCTAGAACTTAGAACTAATTAAACCTAACTAACCTAAGGACATCACACACATCCATGCCCGAGGCAGGATTCGAACCTGCGACGTAGCAGTCGCGCGGCTCCGGACTGAGCGCCTAGAACCGCGAGACCACCGCGGCCGGCAGGGATGCTGTAGTCCACATTTGTGCGAAAATGACATTTATTGGACTCAAATGGTTTGCTGTTTGCAGGGATAACTTGTATGTAAGAGGAGGGAGACAGATGTACAAAAAACCACAAATCTAATGTGTGGGCCAGAAAAATTTCATTACGTGGTACAGGGGGAAATTCACAGACTGTACAAGGAGCTTGAAGAACAGGAATCTGTATTTTATATTTTGGAAAGTAGAAGCATTATTTTTTTCATACGTTAAGTCAAACCACACCAATAATTACTAAAAGGAACACTGTGATATGGCTGCTATCACATCGCATGAAAATTTGGTTTAATGTTAACTGTAGTTGCTAGTCCAGTGCAATTTTTTGTGAATTAGTCATATCTCCCTCAATACCATTCCCATCAAGATGTACAGGTTTTCTTCACATGTTGCGTTTAACTTTTAATAGTTCAATTGCCTTATTTGTATGGGGATTGGCTAGTGAAACCACATATATATTGACCACTGATGCTTGCAAAACCGTTTCACACACAGCTCAGAGAGCTGCTTAACAATAAATAGGCCTGCCACAAATACAAGTTTAAACAAATAACTTCCAGTGCCTTAACGTTTCAGTGCATTTCTTTATGTAACACTAAAAATGCCTGACAACATTCAAATAAATTCCACCTACTTATCGATCTGATTCTAACCACAGTACTTTTTTCACTTCAAATTGCAGCCATGATGCAATTTATTTCACTGTAAAATATTAAATGCACACTAGTATCCATAAAAATCCACTTTATAAATGTAGTAGAGGGCAAGTAATGTTAGTACACTCATGTTGTACAATTCAGACTACTGTCTCACTACTTCAGTTAACCTTCGTCATTTGTAATATATTTTAACAAAAGAAATAACGAAACAACACAATTTTTAGCAAGTAACGAACAAAGAACAACTGGTGTGGGCCACAAAAACCATGACAAAAGTCCGCAGCTCGTGGTCGTGCGGTAGCGTTCTCGCTTCCCACACCCGGGTTCCTGAGTTCGATTCCTGGTGGGGTCAGGGATTTTCTCTGCCTCGTGATGACTGGGTGTTGTGTGATGTCCTTAGGTTAGTTAGGTTTACGTAGTTCTAAGTTCTAGGGGACTGATGACCATAGATGTTAAGTCCCATAGTGCTCAGAGCCATTTGAACCATTTGAACCACGACAAAACGAAATGAGAGCTCTCCCCATGGCTGTGTATTAGGAGGAAATGAGCTCGAGAGTTACATGATCAGCAATGGCTGGATAACGTCAATCATCAAAACTTTCCGCCAGGTGCCATGATACAATGAGATGGGATGACCATTGTGGATGCTGCCATTTGAAATGCGTTGCAGAATGTTTTGATGGGACAGGATGGGAGGTGACCTGACGGCCAGTGTGAATGCTTTTCGTGAATTATACACAAATATTACGATATATGTGTTGCATACACGAAGTTTTGTAGATTTCTACATGCAAACCTTTTTTACATATGCAACATAATATACAATATACATATAATGCACTAAAAGGGAACTAATATGTCAAAAAAGGTCAATTTTTCTGTTTCATTAGAGCTGCCTTTGTCGACATTTAAAAAATATAATTCAATAAAAATTGCTTCATTAAGGCCAATCCACACTGGAAATCGTGTAACATCAACGCACCATCATGTCAGAGTGTATTCACGCTCTCTATCACATCATGTCACGTCAGTTTGGTTAGCATCATACCTTACTGAAGGATGAAAGTGAGGTTACGAGACACTAGCCATGATACAAAATATCGAATTATAGTACCAGAACTGTGGAACTAACAATGATAAAGATTATACAGGATCAAAGCGAACACTATAACGTATGTTCTTGGTCAGTTTTGTGTGGTATAGTGCTGAGAAGTGAAACAACATTTTAAAAGTTAGACATTTAATTGATAGCGAAATTATATACAGTACATACAAACACATCAAACAATATTTATAAGGGAATAAATAGAGACTGTTTACAGTTGCTGTTAGTAGGTATACATCCTGAGTGTTCACAAATTTTTAAATTTAGATAAATAGGAGAGTGCAAAATTAATAGCATCTGTTGTATTACAGTTATACTTATCAATGTGTTTATGCAACTATAAGCACTGTCAATAATAATAATAATAATAATAATAATAATAACAGTAATAACAGTAATAGTAATAATATGCATAGCTTGTCTGAAAAAAGAAATAATTGTTTTTGTGAGATTATATTGTTCTTTACACAATTAAGTACAGTTTATGGCCAGAACGAAATAATGTTTCAGCTTTCACTACTCTCTGATCCGCATTTTTGTGAAAGTGGAAGTTTACATGCTTTTTTATTTTTTCAGACAAATGAACAAGATTCCTAATTCATGAATTATACAAATCAAAAAAAGCTTTGCATCACCCCGATTCCCAGAACTCCTGAAGATAGATGGTGACTGTGGATACTGTATCACAGACACAGTCGCTTTGACTTTTCAGAGATGTAAACAACCATGCATGAGCAGCGCCTATTAAGGCCGGTTCACACTAGAGCGCGGCAGCGCGTCGTGCAGCAACGGCAGGGGCAAGCGTTTTCCGCTTTGACGCGGCGGCTCGCGGAATTGGCGTTCCCATTTGAAACGGCAGACGCTAGCGGTAGCCAATGACGGACAGCCACTGAGGTACGGGGCGGGGCCCACTGAAATGCCCGGTGCGTTTGATTAACTATATCTTACGCCTACTCTTTCACATATTCCATTATTCATATTTTCTCATTTCTCCATAAAGAGATTTCATGACTACTGTTCATGGTTGTTCACTATCTCTTAACAAATTGAAACAATGTACGGCAAAAGAGATTATTCAGATTGTTAAGCGAGACAAAAATTTAAAATGTGATAGTATTCTGATAACAATCATCTGTTGAAATGCTATTCTACCTTTTTATCTATTAATGTAAGCAGTGAATTTACTCTTCCATGCACTCCTCCACAAAACATTTAAACCAAGACTGAAATCAGCTGAACACCATATCTTTGAACCACTGTCTGACAACTATTGCAGACACTTTCAACGTTCTATAACTATCACTGACTAGCCACACACACATACAGATATAAGGAGAACAGAATAAACAAACATTAGTTTTTAGCATACAATTCTTTAGGTTGGCAACATGTACACAATCAAATCATAGAGGAAGGGACATGAGGTGAACACATGGTAGCCGGCTGTGATGGCCGTGCGGTTCTGGCGCTGCAGTCCGGAACTGCGGGACTGCTTCGGTCGCAGGTTCGAATCCTGCCTCGGGCATGGGTGTGCGTGATGTCCTTAGGTTAGTTAGGTTTAAGTAGTTCTAGGGGACTTATGATCTAAGATGTTGAGTCCCATAGTGCTCAGAGCCATTTGAACCATTTTTTGAACACACTGTAGTTACGACTTCAAATCAGTGTTTTCGGTAAAACGTCTACATCTAGTGTCAGAAGAAAAAAGAGCGAACATGAAAATGTGCTTATGTTCCATAATCTAAGTTTTAGTTCAACCTCCAGCATGTGACTAGGTGAGGGGAAACGCAGATGTCCGCCAAAAACTCGATTCACTGTAAGTAATCAGTTATTCACCTAAAAAATGATGTGAACTGTTTTATGATCTGTAAGTATCACATATCAAAACAAAACTGAATCATTCTAGATTCCACCGAGATGCCTTAAAGTAAAAGGCGAAACGGGTTTTGAACCAATAAAGTACACTGGATAAAGAAAACAATGTTTGTTACTTACCAAAGGAAATAATCAATAGCTGGAGATACTTAGCAAATTACATCTTATGACATACCAGCAAATTAGTCCCGGTTTAACTTCTCATTCCACATGCTATTAAATGCCGTTTAAAAAAATTCATCTATCCCTTCTGAAAAACTGTAGTTACTTTCATATCTCGGTACATAAACAAATTTTGGATATTTATCATACGACGAAATACATGACTTTTTACGAGTTACCCTTTGCAAAAAAAAAAGAAATACGTTTCGATTTCCTGAACCGTTTACGAAATTTGCAGTTGATACAACCACATGGTTGCAGGACGAGCAGGACGAAGTATCGGTGGCGTCGCGAGCGACCCGCGCGCGGTCACCGCACAGCCCGTCCGCCGACATATCATTCAATATCTCTAGAACGGTGATAGCTATCGTTCTGCTCTGAGCTTTAAAAACAATTTCGATATGTTGACTCAACTTCATACGCAATAATGTATTACCTAAAATGAACTGTACGCAAAGTCCACGCAATGCGTTTTTACCTCTGCACACTCATTAAAATTTCGTGTAAAGGTTTACGTAAATGCTATACTGCAAGTAACCACGAAGAATAACGAAAAGAAATTCGGTCCTTTATCGATAGAAGATATCAGGCTGTAACATGCCCAAGAATCAAATTTTTTACCGAATAGTTTCCTGGGAATCGGATGATATGTATTTCATAGCTGCCGCCGCGTCCGCGCCAACGGTTCGGCGAAAAGTTCGTGTGGCCCGGGGTTCCGTACCTCAGCGCGTTCTGTGATTGGCGGCGCGGACCTGGAGCGCGGCACGCGGCAGCGAAAGCGGTTCGACATGGGCAAACCGCGACGCAGAGCCACCGCGCCCTGCCGCGGACGGCTTTTCCATTGCAACCAAGCCGCTGACACGCGGTTCGATCGTGTCCGCATTGTTACTTTGTGCCATTAAGGGCTCTCAACAAGGGAAGTGTCCAGGAATCTCGGGGTGAACCAAAGCGATGTTGTTTGGACATGGAGGAGATACAGAGAGACAGGAACTGTCGATGACATGCCTCGCTCGGGCCGACCAAGTGCTATTACTGCAGTGGATGACCGTTACCTACGGATTATGGCTCAGAGGAACCCTGAAAGCAACGCCATTATGTTGAATAATGGTTTTCGTGCAGCCACAGGACGACGTGCTATGACTCAAACTGGGCGTAATATGCTGCATGATGCCTAACTTCACTCCCGACATCCCCTGGCGAGGTCCATTTTTTCAACCACAACACCATACAATGCGGTGCAGATGGGCCCAACAACATGCTAAATGGACCGCTCAGGATTGGCATCACGTTCTCTTCACCGATGAGTGTCACATATGCCATCAACCAGACAATCGTTGGAGACGTGTTTGGGGGCAACCCAGTCAGGTTGAACGCCTTAGACACACTAACCAGCGAGTGCAGCAAGATGGAAGTTCCCCGGTGTTATGGGGTGGCATTATGTGGGTCCAACGTACGCCGCTGGTGGTCATGGAAGGCGCCATCACAGCTGTACGATACGTGAATGCCATCCTCTGTCCGATAATACAACCATATCAGCAGCACATTGGTGAGGCCTTCGTCTTCATGGACGATAATTCACGCCCCCATCGTGCACATCTTGTAAATGACTTCCTTCAGGATAACGACATCGCTCGACTAGAGTGGCCAGCATATTCTCCAGACATGAACCCTATCGACAAGCCTGGGATAGACTGAAAAGGGCTGTTTATGGACGATGTGACTCACCAACCATTCTCAGGGATCTAGGCCGAATTGGCATTGAGGAATGGGACAATCTGGACCAACAGTGCCGTAATGAACTTGTGGATAGTATGCCACAAGGAATACAGGCATTCATCAATGCAAGAGGAAGTGCCACCAGGTGTTAGAGATAACTGTGTGTACAGCAATCTGCACCATCGCCTTTGAAGGTTTCGTTGTATGGCCGTACAACATACAATGTGCGATTTTCATGAACAATAAAAAGGGCGGAAATGATGTTTATGTTGAGCTCTGTTCCAATTTTCTGTACAGGTTCCGGAACTCTCGGAACCGAGGTGATGCATAACTTTTTTGATGTCTGTAGTTAACAAATTAACTTCCAAACTGAAAATGAGGCATTATTATGTTGCACCCACACAACAACTTACGCTTATTACACACTTCTTTGTTAAATGTTCGCTTATAGTCACGCTTATTTGATTTTGTCACTTTCTCAGATAATGGGTCTTGTCTGGGAGGCCCTACTTCCTTTATGACTAACTTTTCTTGGTAATTTTCTTTTCTGTTAGCACTTGATACAGTTTCAACTGAGTTCATGTTGACACTTCACATGAAAACCTATTCCTGCACAGTAAACAACAAACTTCAAACACAAACTGCCGTCTAATAAATTTATTAAATTCGAGTAGTACTATCCCCCAACAAGGTAGAACATGAATGAGGCGCTAAGAGACATAAGGCCCAAAAGCACACTGTCATCGTCCTCCGATATTTGAGTGAATATCAGAGAAACTAGTGAGACATCTTTCCGTGAATGTTCAGATGTACATGCAGTGTGGGCCTATAGTACAGATAAACCTGACTCACGATAAGATCAACAGATGTCAGAAACATGTCCCACATGTCCCACAATCGACGATAATGTACTTCATCGTTCTCAAGGTGTCAAATATATTACTTTATGATAAAATGCAAAACTTAATGTCCTATATCACATTCAGAATTCCAAAAAACAGGTTTTTCTATCGGTATAACTATAACATATACTAATGTCCGATCTAATGTCACTATGTAGTGAGTGAATTGGCTTGTCTGAGGAATATGCTACCACCTAGTGGGATTTATGTCAATGGAATGTGAATAAGTCTGCTGCAGTGTGCTATCACCTGGTGGAATTGACTTAAAATTGAAATTGAGTGCACGCCATGACCCGTACACATTGTTCATCAAATCCGTATGTATTTGGGCCGTAAGGCAATTACATCAAGCTAGTTGCACATGTGTAGAAGCTCCTTAAAACGTGCACAAATGAAGACGAGCTTGCGACCCTGATGCCAACTTTCACCTAGTGTATAGGAGCAATGTAGCGCAGCGTCGTAGGTTCAGTGCCGTGTATTTCGGATTACTGCATCTACATACGTTTAACAGGATTCAAAGAAAAATAACCAATAAATCCGCAAGGTGCCAAAAATTAGGGTGTTCACATGCTCTTGTGTTCTTACACAACAGCCGCCACTGCCTGTTTGACTTATTCATTATGTTTTCTTATGTAACTAAGAACATCTTTGAATTTTTCCCCTTCATTAGGGGTGACTTTTTCACTTAAAATGCTGGGCCTCTTTAATGAAAATTGCTTAATCAACTTATGTTATTATTTACATTCTAAGGCAGAATGACCCATCACTGAAGAATTACACGGGAATCGGTAAATGTCATGTATATGTACAGACAAACAAATGATTACAATTTCAGGAAAAATTGAATGATTTATTCAATAGGAAGAGCTTCACAAACTGAACAAGTCAATAGCACACTGGTCCGTCACTGGCCCTTTTGAAGCAGTTCTTCAGCTTGGTATTGATTGAAAGAGTTGTTGGATATCCTCATGAGACATAATGTGCCAAATTCTGTCGAATAGGCGCGTTATATAGTCAAACGCCATGGCTGTCCAAGATGTCTCCAGAACTGGTTATCAGGGCTCAGTTCGAAGTGGGGCTTATCACTGAAGACAATTCTACTGCGGTTAATGAAATTCCACACTGAAGAGGTTTCTTGAGACTATCGGACAGCAGTGGGATACCAACCTGAATGTCGTCTGCGACACGGCTCGACAACCAGGACTACTGGTCTAGGATACCATTTCTTCTCATAGCTGGGTCATTGGTTGTCATCTGCGACACCCTTACAGCACAGCGGTAGGTCGACGATATTCTACGCCACTTTTTGTTACCCTTCATGGTAATCCATCATAGGCTTATATTTCAGCAAGATAATGCCCACCAGGACAATACTAGAGTTTCTACTGCTTGTTTTCATGCTTATTAAACACTACCGATGTTTTCAGCAAGGTCGCCGAGTCTCTCCACAACTGAGAATGTCTGGAGCATTATATGCAGGTCCCTCCAACCAGTTCGGCATTTTGAAGCGCCATTTGGACAATTATTGGCACCAATATCCCTCAGGACGACATCCAAAAACTCTGCCACTGAGTGCCAAGGCGAAGACCTGCTTGCATAAGGACCAGAGGTGTACTAATGAGTTGTCGAATTGTTCAATTTGTGAAGCTCTTTCTCTTGAATAAACCATTCAATTTGTCTGAAATTGTAATCATGTTTCTGTCTGTACATGTAGGTCGCATCTACCGATTTTCATCTCATTCGGATAATTTCTTCGTGGTATATCAATTTTTCTTTTTTTTTGTTTTTTTTTCTTAGAGTGTATATACATCATGGCCATTAGGTCTGTTCTGTTATTGTAAAACCTAAATAATTTTTCGCTTTCAGATATCTGACCCCACGTGTAGAAGAACACTCAATGGAAAAAAATACGCAAGTCGCTATGGAATACTTCAGCAGTTGACGATAGCGTTCTTCTTCACCAACGTCATAGTCAAGCCTTTAATCCCGAGAAACCGTGACTTTGACTTTCCGTTCTGTTCCGGTCCGCTTATGGCCTTTGTGAATGCCACCATTCGCAATACAATTATGATTTATGAATTCTGGAATCAGGTTTGACGAACCGTTCCGTCATGTGAATCGACCTCTCTGTGGGCCATAATCGAGGATGGCCACTCATCGATTCTCATTCCAACTATCTTACTAACAATTATCACGTAAGTGTTTATTTATGCGATGCTTTCGATTTGCCATTAAATGTGCAATACGTATAAAAGCCGTTCAGTAAATAGATATTGAATTTGCGATTGTGTTGAGAACTCCCCGCAATTCCGAACGGAGACATTAAGAGAAAGGAACAATTGCTGCTTTACGAATTATATTTTATGCGTTCAGTCGAGTTGGGGTGCAGAAATCACACTGAAGGAACGAAGACCGAAGATTCCGTCAGGAGGACGTGTTGCAACAATATACGACAACTATATTACAACGATGAAATATTCTAACTATGTTAAATTTAGGTATCCAGTTCTGTTTGGGGGTTTTCTTATATTCGCTGTAACCGCATTTAGTTACCGGTGAGCATATTTCTTGGGACAGTCACCGATTAATAGCATTAAGAGATGTTAATTATACTACCTATTCCAGACATTCATTACTTGGAGATATGGAAGAAAGCCGTATTGTGATGCGGAAAGAAGATGAAGCCGGCAAGAAAGCTATCAGAGATTTCATAAGAGAGAAACGATCTACATGATTAAAAGCTGGGAGGTGAGTTACATAACTGGATTTGCAATTGATAGGCATGAATTATTTGTTTCAGGTACTGCATACGTTCGTTGAATTAAGTATTACAAGTAATACATAAGCATGTCAATGAATTGCACATGAAATATCGCTCTTATACACCTAGTCCAATATTGATGAAGGCACTGTTTACAGATTTCGATTTCAGTGACAAAGTGCAGTGCAGTACATTGCAATAATTTTATTCACCTCTGAACATTTTTGCAAGTAATAAAGATGATGTGCATACTATCGTACGAAAACCTGTAGCTGCCCCTAAATGTCATAAGAGACCTGAACCCAGATTCCATTAAATAACTTCAACAGGTGTATGTGTCTTCTTCATTTATCACCCCCATGTGTGACACATAATTGTCTTATGTCACATACTATGGTATTGCTACATTTGAAAAAAGTTTTGAATTTAGTTATGTAAGTAATGAGCCACCAAGCGAGGTGGCGCGGTGGTTGGCACACTGGACTCGCATTTGGGAGGACGACGGTTCAATCCCGTGTCCGGCCATCCTGATTTAGGTTTTCCGTGGTTTCCCTAAATCGCTCCAGGCAAATGCCTGGATGGTTCCTTTGAAAGAGCACGGCCAACTTCCTTCCCCGTCCTTCCCTAATCCGATGACCTCGCTGTTTGGTCTCTTCCCCCAAACAATCCAATAATGAGCCGTCTTTTAGATAATCTGTTGACAGAGATAAAGCTAATATCTCTATAGACTCATAAAGTGTTAAGAATGTAAAAAATCGTTGAGAGAGAGAGAGAGAGAGGGAGGGAGGGGGGGGGTCATATGAAATATTAGATTTAAGATACTTCGGTGGTTTTTTTGTTATTGTCATGGATTTTATTTTAATTTTTCACTATTGTTTTAGAATGGTGACATTCTTACGGTATATTTAGTTTGTCCTTGCCCAAGACCATGTACTTTCTGCATCATTAGTTTCATTTTATTGCTGAGGTGAATATTTTATGGCTGTATTTAGTGACTTTGTTTGCCATATTGTATACACTGGGACTAAGAGTGTCTGCTACCTTGATAGCATCATGGGTCAAAGCAGACAGGCGGAATCAGACACTTCCATATTGCCCACAGCTTCTTATAGGGCAGGTGGATCACATGACAGTTTGGTGCTCAGTTTGATGTACAGGTATCCTAATGCACTGTTTAGTCAATGTGGAAATGCAGAAGTTTGGCTGTTATAGTATCATTGCTGGAAACATACTGAAATCTGATATCATCAGTTTTTGTTCGTATATGTTGTTAACTTGCTTCAAATTAACTGGTACTGCTATCGTGTTGCATCACAGCTTGTCTAGGTTGTGCATCAAGTGCCATTCATGTTGTATTCTGTGTGTACAATAGTGTATTATCTGTCATAGTACATAAGTAAATGACTTCATTTATGTAAGAAAGAAACAGGGATTGTCAAAGGATTGAGTCTTCTGGAGTACTCTTTGTCCATTGAAGTAAATTTCATATTGAGTAATTTGGTGTCAGTTTACTACTGTGTATTGGGTAAAGTGCACCTTCTCTTACTCCCTAAACAGTGGAGCTTTCCAATAGTGCTGTGTGGAAGATCATGTCAGAAGCCACTTTTCACAGCATTCAGATATCTTTTCTAAATTGTTTTGATCTTCTGATGACTTTATTAGTCGACAGCATCACCTGCAAACAACCTAAGACAGCTGCTCAGATTGCTCTCATATCGTTCGCAACTCCCATGCAGAATGGCTCAGCTCGCAGTATGGCCCCTATGGGCTGTTGCTTAGACAGTGGGAGTGGTGGCATATTACATTCAACTGAGAAAAAAATGGAAGTGTTAGGAGCAGCCTTGGAAAGGAGTTTGGTAAAAATCATTCCACTATTTGGCACTTCAGGCTGGTGTGTCACCAGTACCTGCTCATAGAGGTGTGCACAAACTCAAACTAGAACCGAAACCTTACAAAGCAACAGTAGTGCATTAACTTACTGTTTGGTTACTGTTAGACATCAGTAATGCAACTGGCCATTGTAGTCTGTGCATGTTGATGGAGAGGTTGATCCTAAAATGAGCTTTATTTCTGATGAAGCATGTATGATTTATGCTGGCATTGATAGTCCACATAATTTAGGTGACAAGGATCTGCATTGTGTGAAAACATAAGTTTTGGGTGCAGTTAGTGCAGTCATTTTCTACCAAACCCTTAACTTCTGAGATATAAATTAATATTAATAATAATACTGTAACTTTTTTTGACAGAACTAACAGCGAACAGAAATGTATATGGTTATTTCATGTTGACAATCCAAGAGCAAGCAATACAATGTCTGTGACAGTATTGTGAAGTGTTGTTAATGATAGGATAGTTTGCACACCAGTCTGAAATGCTGAATGGCACAAAATTGTTTCCAAGGCCACCTCTAATTCATCCAGTTTATGAGTATCACCAATAAACAACCTTCCAAACAATCTGAATGGGCTATTAGATTTCTAGTAATGTCAGAGACAGCACTTGCAGCATATGTGAAAGAACAGTTCCCTTTATGGTTCACTTAAAATTTAGAGTTTGTCTTTTAATATGTAAGTGAGTTATGACGGAGTGATTTATCTGACTTTCCACGTTTTTCTATACACATGGCATTTGACGAACTACACTTAGTGGGTCCTTGTACTTCATTTTTCGATGATAAATCAACTTTTTGCAATGCAGTAGTGTTACTGATTTTGTACATGATTTTTCTGTAATATAATTACACAAATCTGATATTATTTCTCCTCTTTGTTGATGGAGACCCTGTCTTGTATGGCTTATTGTGTTCATCTTATTTAAATCTGTAAGTGTTATATTCATATGTTTACCAAGTATTTTGGTTGTTGCTGTTGTGGTCTTCAGTCCAAGGACTGGTTGGTGCAGCTGTCCGTATACCCTATACTCTGCAACTCCCATCATCTCTGAATAACTACTTCATCTCTTAGTCTCCCTCTACAATTTTTACCACTCGCACTTCCCTTTAATACTAAATCTGTAATCTCTTGATGTATCAGAATGTGTCCTATTAACCAATCCCTCCTTGTATTCAGGATGCGCCACAAAATTCTTTTCTCCACAATTCTGTTCAGTGTCTCCTCATTAGTTACCTCATCTACCCATCTCATCTTCAGCATTCTTCTGTAGCACCACATTTCAAAAGCTTCTATTCTCTTCTTGTCTAAGCTGTTCACTGTTAATGTTTCACTTCCATATGTGGCCACACTCCACACACATACTTTCAGGAAAGACTTCTTAACACACAAATCTATATTCGATGTTAACAAATTTTTCTTCTCCAAAAATGATTTTGTGCCACTGTCAATCGAGATTTTATACTCCTATTGTGGCCATCATCAGTTATTTTGCTGCCCAAATAGCAAAGCTCTATTACTTTTAGTGTCTCATTTCGTACTCTTAATTACCTCAGCATCACCTGATGTAATTTGACTGCTACATTCCATTATCCATGCTTTGCTTTTGTAGATGACCATCTTATATCCCCCCCCCCCCCCCTTTCAAGGACCATTTATTCCATCTAAATGCTCATCCAAGTCCTTTGTTATTTCTGACACAATTACTACGTCATTGGCAAACCTTAAACCTTTTATTTCTTCTCCCTGAACTTTAATCCCTACTCCAAAATTGTCTTTGATTTCCTTTACTGCTTGCTCAGTAGACAGATCGAATAACATTGGGGATAAGTTGTTCTGGTTTCTGTAAAAGTTGTGAATAGCCTTTTGCTCCCTGTACTTTACCTTTGCTATCTTCAGAATTTCAAAGAGTATGCCAGTCAACAATGTCAAAAGCTTTCTCCAAGTGTACAAATGTTATGAACATAGGTTTGCCTTTTCTTAACCTAAGAGAAGTCATAGGGTCACTATTACCTCATGTGTTCCTACATTTCTTCGGAATCCAATTTGATCTTTCCTGAGGTTGGCCTCTACCTGTTTTTCCATTCTTCTGTAAAGAATTGGTGTACATATTTTGCAACCATGATTTATGAAACTGATAGTTCGGTTATATTCACACCTGCCAGCACCTGATTTCTTTGGAATTGGATTTCTCATATTCTTATTGCAGTCTGAGGTTATTTCTCCTGTCTCATACATCTTACACACACCAGATGGAAGAGATTAGCCATGGCTGGCTCTTCCATGGCTATCAGTAGTTCTGATGGAATGTTGTCTGCTCAAGGGGTCTTGTTTTGACTTTGGTCTTTCAATGCTCTGAGTGATTCTTCTAACAGTATAATGTCTCCCATCTCCTCTTCACCAACATCCTCTTCCACTTCTATTATATTCCCTTCAAGTTCATCTCCTTTGCATAGACCCTCTATACACTATTTCTACCTTTCAGTCTTCCCTTCTTTGCTTTGTACTGGTTTTCCATCTGAGCTTTTGATATTCGTACAGCTGCTTTGCTTTTCTCCAAAAGTGTTCAATTTTCCTGTAGGTGGTATCTATTTTTCCACTTATGAAATATGCTTCTAAATCCTTACATTTGTCCTATAGCAATTCCTGTTTAGGCATTTTGCATTTCCTCTCAATCTCATTTTTAGATGTTTCTATTCCCTTTTGCCTAGTTCCTTTGTTGCAGTTTTATATTTTCTCCTTTCATCAGTTACATTCAGTGTATCTTGTGTTATCAAAGGGTTTCTACCAGGCTTTGTCTTTTTACCTATTTGATCCTCTGCTCCCTTCACTATTTCATCTCTTATAGCTACCCATTCATCTTCTACTGTATTCCTTTTCCCTGTTCTTGTCAACTATTGCCTAACAGTTCCTCTGAAACACTGAACTTCCTCCAGTTCTTGTAACTTATCCAGGTCTCCTTAATTTCCTACCTTTTCCCAGTTTCTTTTGTCTTGATCTACAATCATGATCAATACATTGTGGTCAGAGTTAACATCTGCACCTGAGAGTAGCTTAAAATTTAAAATCTGGTTCCTAAATCTCTGTGTTACCATTATGAAATAACTTTCCGCTGTATGCAGGTCTCTTCTATGTATACAACCTTCTTTCATGATTTGTATGCTAAGTGTTCACAAGGATTAATTTATGCTTTGTGTCCCCCTGTGGGTCTGGGCCCAAAGTATTCCTGCCTGTCGTAAGAGGCAACTAAAAGGAGTCTCACACTTTTCAGTCCTGTGAGTTCAGGTCCCATTCTATGGTTTGACCTGCCACTTTCAAAATTCGGCAGAAGTGCAGGCCATATGGGGAAGGATGCCTTACATAGTACACGAGTTCCCTTACATTTGACCTCCTGAATCTCTTGTCATGGCTTTGCCTCTCCACCTGTGGTTCAACTATTTGTGTGAGGACACTTTCCGGGGTATGTCATCTTCTGTTGTGTCCTGCCCTCATTTGCCCCCATGACAATATTGGATTTCTCTGCACCCAATATCCAGCACGGTAGCCAGTCCGTTATGGTGGGGCCGTCGTGTACCCATTTGGTCGTAGCCCCCTGACAACACAGGGATCACATTGCTGATGCCTGAGATGTAAACTCCCCACTTATGCGAAGGAGTAGATGCCTATCTTCCTGGGGCATCAGGACTCCCATTGTGCCAGTTGGCCTTTGCTGTGGCTGGATGGTGCCCGTGGGGAGCGCCCCTGATCAGAGTGGGTGGCATCGGGGCGGATGACCCTCAATGAAGCGGACTAAGTCATCTCTTGCCGGTGACTGTATGGCACCAGCAGTCTCTGAGAAGGGCAAGATAGAATACAATGCCGACAGGTGTGACCCTAAATCGTTTCCCTCCCTTGCTACACCACAGGAGGAAAGTAGAGCTACAGAGCGGAGAGAGCCATATTTGCCTCAGTTTTTAGTCTTTAGCAGAACCACTGGGGACTCTTTTCTAACTACAAGGCATCCATTTTTCGTTGAACACCTTGAGGATCAATTTGGAGAAGTGACAGCACTGTCCAAGATGTGAAACAGTGAGGTCTTGATTCATACAGCATCCCCAGCCCAATCCCGAGCGTTACTCACCTGTGACAAGCTAGCTGATATTCCTGATTTTGTCACACCCCATAAAGGCCTCAACATCGTCCAGGGGATTATTTTCCATTGTGGCCTCCTCTTGCAGTCCGACTACATGCCCTGCGCTAATTTATAACTGCAGGGTGTTCATTTCATCCTGCGCATGTATAGGGACCCAAAGACAGCAGGGTTGCTACCAGTGGCTTCATCTTGGCCTTTGAGGGTTATTCATTGCCTGAAAAGGTCAAGGTGATGGTTTACTGCTGTGATGTTGAACCTTGCGTCCTTCCCCGTATGCGGTACTTTAAGTGCTGGAAGTTCAAGCACATCTTCCCGCTGCACTTCCAGCACCCCATGTCTAGACTGTGGACATCCACTGCATCCAGATACTCCTTGTGCGCCACGTCCCACTTGCATCAACTGTGGAGAGCGCCACTTGCTCTGCTCGCCAGACTGCCCAGCACTCCAAAAGGAGCGGTTGATAGAGGAGCAGGAGTGTAATATCTGTGCCCTTCAGGTGCAGTTGAAAAATGCACAGGAGGAGCTAGATAGGATGAGGAGGGAGAAGGGGGTTGGGGAATGGGAGCTGGTTGTTGGCAAGAGATCTGCTAGGAGAAGATGATTTTCAGATGGTTTTATTATTGGTGTTTACAATAGATGTGACCAATTGTGAGTCTAGTGGAGAGGAATCTCTAGTAGCTGTAGATGTAGGAAGTACGCAGCAGACCTCAGTAGTTATGGTGGCTAGAACAGTTGCAAAGTCGAAGAGGAAGAAGAAGGTTCTGCTGTTAGGTAGTTCTCATGGCAGAGGTGTAGGCCAGCAGTTGCAGGAAGTGCTGGGGAGTGAGTACCAGGTCACCAGCATTGTGAAGCCTAATGCAGGATTAGCTCAGCTGACTGTTAACATAGGGGGGTTATGTAGGGATTTTACTAAAGAGGATCAGGTAGTGATTGTGGATGGGGCTGGTAATAGTCTTTATAGGTATGGGGAGTATGACATAGATGGTGACCTGGAAAAGATAGCCATTCAGACTGGCAACACGAATGTGCATTTCGTGGAACTGTTTCAGCGTCACAATCGACCTCATCTTAATACAGCCGACAGGCATAATAACATGAGACTTGGGGGTGTGCTGATGACAGAAAGCATGGGTCACATTTCAGTGGTGTCGGTGGAGTCTATCAGCAGGACGGGTTTCACTAGACATGGCCTGCACCTCAACAGGTATGGGAAGGGGAGGTTGGCAAAGCTTATAGGTGACAGCATAGGTGGGGTTTGTGGGATCACTCATGGGAAAATTCCTACAGTAGTGGGTGTTAGAGCTGCACCTTTTTTAGATTGAAGTCAGCTGATAGGTATTCCTGCTTAAGGGAAGTCTCTCTAACAAAGGAACCACTTTTGACAAAGCTTAGGTATCCGAGTAATGAGGGAATTAGTATATTTCATCAAAATATACAAGGTATTAGAGATAAAGTTAGTGAACTGCTTATAGATGTTGACTCTGAAATTATTGGTATATCTGAACACTTCTTAATAAGGAGATAATTCAGAGGCTTCCCTTACCAGGATACAGGTTGGCTGGCAGCTTTTCGAGGAGGTCTTTGCGGTGTGGGGGAGCAGCCATGTATGTGAAAAACTGCTTCCCATTTGAGCCAATTGATGTTTAAAAGTACTGCACTGAAAAGTTGTTTGAATGTTGTGCAGGTGTGGTTAAATTTAACGGAGTTAAACTTCTAAGTGTTGTTATTTATAGATCCCCAGATTCCGATTTCACAACATTTTTGCTAAAGCTAGAGTAGGTTCTTGGTTCACTTTATAGGAAATACAAAAAGTTAGTTATATGTGGTGACTTCAATATTAATTGTATAAGTGATTGTGCAAGGAAGAGGATGCTGGTAGACCTCCTTAATTCATACAGTCTTATGCAAACCATATTCTATCCAACGAGAGTGCAAGGGAACAGTAGAACAACCATAGACAACATTTTTGTTCATTCCTCATTACTAGAAGGGCATTCTGTTAGCAAAAAGGTGAATGGCCTTTCAGATCATGATGCACAAATTTTAAGTCAAAAAGATTTTTATGCTGCAACACATGTTAAATATAGTTACCAACTTTTCAGGAAAGCTGATCCAGTTGCTGTAAAGACTTGTATACCTTATCAAGGAACAAGAGTGGCAAGATGTTTATAGCACTGATACAGTAGATGCTAAATATAATGCTTTTCTCAAGACTTTTCTCGTGCTCTTTGAAAGTTGCTTTCCATTAGAACGTTCAAAACAGGGTACTAGCACAAACAGGCAGCTTGGGTGGCTGACTAGATGGATAAGAATATCTTGTAGAATAAAATGGCAATTATATCAAAATGTTAGAAACAGTCAAAATCTAAATGCAGCAGCCCATTACAAATAGTATTGTAAAGTGCTTAAAAATGTTATTAGGAAGGCAAAAAGTATGTGGTATGCAGATAGAATAGCTAAGTCTCAGGATAAAATTAAAACCATATGGTCAGTCTTAAAGGAAGTGGCTGGTCTGCACAGACAGATCGAGGATATAGTATCAGTGCGTAGTGGGAATGTCCGTGTTACTGATAAGTCACATATATGTACAGTATTTAATAATCACTTTCTGAATATAGCAGGTGAACTAAATATAAACCTACTCCCAATAGGGAATCATATAGCGCTCTTAGAAAAAAAATGTTCCGAGACTGTTACCTGAAATGCTCCTCCATGGTACTGACAAGAGAGAGATTTAGTTAATAATTAAATCACTAAAGACCAAGAACTCTCATGGATATGACGGAGTATCTAGCATAATACTGAAGTAGTGTTCAATGTATGTTATCCCAGTACTTAGCAATATCTGTAACTTTTCCTTTAGGAGTGGTATGTTTCCTGACCGATTAAAGTACTCGGTAGTGAAGCCACTTTATAAAAAGGGAGACATTGATAATGTTGACAATTTTAGACCTATTTCTATGCCATTGGTGTTTGCTAAAGTTATCGAGAAGGTTGTATATACAAGGTTACTGGAGCATTTAAATTCACATAATTTGCTGTCGAATGTACAGTTTGGTTTTAGAATTGGTGTAACAACTGAAAATTCTGTATTCTCTTTTCTCTGTGAGGTTTTGAATGGATTAAATAAAAGGTTGCAAACACTAGGTGTTTTCTTTGATTTAACTAAGGCTTTTGACTGTGTTGACCACAAAATATTACTGCAGAAGTTGGACCATTATGGAGTAAGGGGAGTAGCTTACAATTGGTTCGCCTCTTACTTTAAGAACAGAAAGCAGAAGGTAATTCTCCGCAATATTGAGAGTGGTAGTGATGTTCAGTCCCAATGGGGCACTGTTAAGTGGGGCGTTCCCCAAGGGTCGGTGCTGGGGCCACTGCTGTTTCTTATTTATATAAATGATATGACTTCTAGTATTACAGGTGATTCAAAAATATTTCTGTTTGCTGATGACACCAGCTTGATAGTGAAGGATCTTGTGTGTAATATTGAAACAGTATCAAATAACGTAGTTCATGAAATAAGTTCGTGGCTTGTGAAAAATAATTTGATGCTAAATCACAGTAAGACTCAGTTTTTACAGTTTCTAACTCACAATTCAACAAGAACCGATATTTTGATCAGACAGAATAGGCATATTATAAGCGAGACGGAACAGTTCAAGTTCCTAGGCGTTCAGATAGATAGTAAGCTGTTGTGGAAAGCCCATGTTCAGGATCTTGTTCAGAAACTAAATGCTGCTTTATTTACCATTAGAACAGTATCTGAAATAAGTGAAACTTCAACACGAAAAGTAGTCTACTTCGTCGTATGGTATTATTTTTTGGGGTAATTCTTCTGATTCAAAAAGGGCATTTTTGGCTCAAAAACGGGCTGTTCGAGATATATGTGGTGTAAGTTCGAGAACCTCTTGTTGACCCCTATTCAATAGTCTGGGAATTCTGACATTGCCCTCACAGTATATATTTTCTTTAATGTCGTTTTTTGTTAGCAATATTAGCCTATTCCCAAGAGTTAGCAGCTTTCACTCAGTTAATACTAGGCAGAAATCCAGTCTGCATGTGGAATGCACTTCCTTGACTCTTGTGCAGAAAGGAGTGCAGTATTCTGCTGCTTCCATTTTCAATAAGCTACCACAAGAACTCAAAAATCTTAGCAGTAGCCCAAACTCTTTTAAGTCTAAACTGAAGAGTTTCCTCATGGCTCACTCTTTCTATTCTGTCGAGGAGCTCCTGGAAGAGCTAAAAAATTAAGCAAATTCCAGATTTTCTTTATTTAAATTTATGACTTGTCACCTGAATATTTTTTTATATTTCATTTTATCTGTTTCTAATTTGGTGTTATAATTTCGTGTATTGACTCGTTCCATGATCATGGAGACTTCTCCTTAATTTGGTCCCACGGAACAATAAATAAATAAAATCATGGAGTAAAAGACCCTGGACCGGTTGACTTACACAGAGGCTAAATGTAAATTCGAAAGATTACACTCCATTTGGTTGACGTCAACATACACTGCAGGTACATCACCATCCCAAGTGCCAGTGGTTCCTCACTCTGTACCACGGACAGTGGGCCCCATTGGTGATAGGGGCTAATCTTCCTCTGTTGCTCCCAAAGGACCTACTTTGGGATACTCGCCAATGGCTCAAGGAGCCAAAAGGTACTGGATTAAGAGCTTCGTGGTCTTCCTCCATGCCTGAAGCTGCTTCAGAGAAATCTTCCCAGTAAGCCCCCTAAAGAGAAGTGAGAGAGCAAGGAAACTAAGAAGAAGTCTGCTAAGAAACAGAAGCCTCTGGTGGCCCCAATACCACCACTCCCTATCAATTCTGCATCTGAGGATGCAGTGGAGATCTTAGTGTCCCCTGTGGACCTGGCTCTCACTGATGCCTCATCCACCATAGAAATGGCTGCAAATACTCAGCTGGAAGCAGCAGGTGACCCTGAGATATAACCTGCCTCCTTGCGTGCTTCATGCCTTCCCAGCCTCACGGTATCATCATCCTCCAGTGGAATTGTGGCGGTTTTTTCCACCACCTGGCTGAGCTATGGCAACTATTAAGATTTACACCTGCTTTATGCGTTGCCCTCCAGGAAACCTGGTTCCCGGCAATGTGGGCCCCTGCCCTCCGTGGCTATAAGGGATATTACAGTAACCATAGCAACTATAACAGAGTGTCAGATGGAGTTTGCATCTATGTCCTGAACTCAGTATGCAGCGAATGTGTGCCCCTTCCTACCCCTTTTGCAGCTGTGGCTGTCAGGATAAGGATGACGCAGGCAATAACTGCCTGCAATGTATATCTTTCTCCAGATGGTGTAGTACCCCTGAACGCATTGGCTGGACTAATTGATCAACTCCCTAAACCTTTCCTACTTTTGGGAGATTTTAATGCTCATAGCCCCTTGTGGGGTGGCACAGTTCTTACTGGCAGAGGCAGAGATGTCGAAAATTTACTGTCACAACTCGAACTCTGCCTCTTAAATACTGGGGCCGCCACACATTTCAGTGTGGCACATTCACATATTCGGCCATTGATCTCTTGGTTTGCAGCCCTGTTCTTCTCCCATCTATCCACTGGAGAGCACATGGCGACCTGGGTGGTAGTGACCACGTCCCCATCTTCCTGTCACTGCCCCGGCATCAGGCCCACGGATGCCTGCCCAGATGGGCTTTAAACAAGGCAGACCAGGAAGCCTACATCTCTGCTGTCACCTTTGCATCTCCCCCACATGGTAACGTTGATATGTTGGTTGAGCAGGTAACTACAACAATCATTTCTATGGCGGAAAATGTGATCCCTTGATCTTTAGTGTGCTCCTGGTGAAAGACAGTCCCTTGGTGGGCACCGGAAGTTGCTGAGGCAATTAAGGAGCATCATCAAGCACTGCAGCAGCATAAGCAGCACACTTCCCTGGAGCACCTCATAGCCTTTAAATGGCTCCGTTCTGCGTTCATCAGCTTATCACAATGCGGAAACAGGAGTGGTGGAAGAGGTATGTGTCGACCATTGGGTGCCAAACGCCACCTTCCCAAGTCTGGGCAAAGGTGAAACGAGATTTTGGGTACCAGACCCCAACAGGTGTTACCATAAATGGCGTGTTATCTACCAACGCAAACGCGATTGCTGAGCACTATGCTTGCACCTCTGAGCACTATGCTTGCACCTCTGCATCAGAGAATTACCCCCGAGCCTTTCACCCTATCAAACGGTGGATGGAAAGGAAAGTCCTCTCGTTCACTACACACTACAGAGAACCCTAAACACCCCATTTACAGAGTGGGAGCCCCTCACTGCCCTTGCACATTGGCCTGACACAGCTCCTGGGCCCGATCATATCCACATTCAGATGATTTAAGATCTCTCATCTGACTACAAGTGATATCTCCTCATGATCAGCCTCACCAATGTTCCGTGTAAGCTGCTGGAACGTATGGTGTGTCGGCGGTTGGGCTGGGTCCTGGAGTCACATGGCCTACTGGCTCCGTGACGGGGCAGCTTTTGCCTGGGTTGCTCTTCCACTGATAATCTTGTGTCCCTCAAGTCTGCCATCCGAACAGCCTTTTCAAGATGCCAACACCTTGTTGCCACATTTTTGATTTATGAAAAGTGTATGACACGACCTGGCTACATAATATCCTTGCCACATTATACGAGTGGGGTATCTGAGGCCCATTCCCAATTTTTATCCAGAATTTCCTGTTACTTCGTACTTTCCATGTCCAAGTTGGTGTCTCCCATAGTTCAACCCCCCCCCCCCCCCCCCCCCATATGCAGGAGAATGGGGTCCCGCAGGACTCTGTATTGAGTGTATCTCTATTTTTAGTGGCCATTAATGGTCTAGCGGCAGCTGTAGGGCCGTCCGTCTCACCGTCTCTGTATGCAGACGACTTCTGCATTTCGTACTGCTCCACCAGTACTGGTGTTCCTGAGCAGCGCCTACAGGGAGCCATCCACAGGGCGCAGTCATGGGCTCTAGCCCACGGCTTTTAGTTTTCGGCCACAAAGTCGTGTGTTATGCACTTCTGTCGTCGTCGTACTATTCAACCGGAACCAGAACTTTAGCTTACTGATGATTCTATCACTGTATTGGAGATGTATTAATTTTTAGGACTAGTTTTTGACACCTGATTGACAAGGCTTCCTCACCTTCATCAGCTTAACCGGACTTGCTGCCAGCACCTCAATGCCCTTCGTTGCCTGAGCAACACCAACTGTGGTGCGGATCGTTCTGCACTACTGGAGCTATACAGAGCCCTTGTTCAATCCCGTCTTGATTGTGGGTGTCTGGTTTATGGTTCGGTGGTGCCCTCAGCATTGTGTTTACTCGATCCAGTGCACCACTGAGGCATTCAACTAGCGACGGAAGCTTTCAGGATGAGTCTGGTGACCAGTGTCCTTGCAGAGGTTGGAGTCCCTCCATTGCAGGACATGCGTGCACAGTTGCTGCCCAGTTACATTGCACATGTTTGTAGTTCTCCTGGGCATCCGAATTACTGTCTCTTTTTCCCGCCCACACTGTTCATCTCCTGCATCGGCGGCCCAGGTCAGGGCTTGCAATTGCAGTTTGCGTCCGATCTCTTCTATCTGAACTGGTGTCCTGTCCTTTACCACCTTACTCGAGGGCCAATCACGTACACCTCCATGGTGCACACCTAGGCCACGGCCTCGCCTGGACCTTTCACATGACTCTCCGCTGTCACTTCATCTCAATTCTTGATATGTACCGAGGACATGAACTGGTTTACACCGATGGCTGATGGTCACATCGGCATCGCATATGTCCATGGAGGACATATTGAACAGAATTCCTTGCCCGATGGCTGCAGTGTTTTCACTGCTGAGCTGGTGGCTATATTTCGTGCTCTTGAGCACATCCATTCATGCCCTGAGGAGTTTTTTCTTCTGTGTGACAATTCCTTGAGCAGCCTACAAGCTATTGACCAGTGCTACCCTCGTCATCCTTTGGTAATGATCATCCAGGAGTCCATCTATGCCCTGGAACGGTCCAGTCATTCAGTGGTGTTTGTGTGGAGCCCAGGACATGTCGGAATCCCAGGCAACGAACTTGCTGACAGGCTGGTCAAACAGGCTACATGGAAACCGCTTATGGAGTTTGGCATTCCAAAAACTCACCTGCATTCGTTTTTACGTTGCCAGGTTTTTCGGCTTTGGGAGAAGGAATGGCATAGTCTCAGTATGCACAACGAACTGTGTGCCATTAAGGAGACTACGAATGTGTGGCAATACTCCTTGCGAGCCTCTCGCAGGGACTCTGTGGCTCTTTGCCGGCTCTGGATTGGCCATGCTTGGGCAACCCACGGCTACCTCCTGTGCTGTGAAGACTCGCCTCAGTGTCGATACAGCGCCCGGTTGACACTGGCCTATATTCTGCTGCACGGTTGCACTTTCACTGCTGTGCGACGAAATCTTTGGTTACTGGACTCGTTGCCACTAATTTTATCTGACAACACCTCATTGGCTCATTTAGTTTTACGTTTTATTCGTGGGGTTCGGTTTTATCGTTTGATCTAAATTTTAGCGCATGTCATTTGTCCCTCTGTCCCCTCTACCCTAGTGGAGGTTTTAATGTGTTGCCAAGTGGCCGGCTTCTCCTTTTTATTCTCATGATCAGCCAGCCATGGTAATTTGTTATGTCATTTTAATCTCTTCTACATGTTTTGTGAGTTTCTGTGGTTTTCCTCTCCCCTTTTACCCATTTAAGCGTTTGTTGCACTTCTGTCGCTCTTGTGGGTTTTCCTTTCTCTCCGTTTTGTGTTGTCAGTCTTGCTTGTTTTATTCTAACCCTTGTGGCATTGTGTTATTCGGAACAAGGGACTGATGACCTAGTAGTTTTGTCCCTTCCCCCCCTGTTTTAAACCAATCAACCAACCAACCAACCTTACGCTTTATACCAAATTCTATTGAGCATCTTCCTCTTTAATTCCTTTCCCCCAGTGCATACTTGCCTACAGTTTTTTATTCTCTTCCTATTCCTATCTTCAAATCCCAGTCCCCTGCCACTATTGAATTCACATCTCCCATAAATATCTGAATAATTTCTGTTGTCTCATCATCCATTTTTTGATCTCATCATCAGTGGTGCTAGTTAACATATAAGCATGTACTACTGCTGTGGGTGTTGGCTATGTGCCTATCTTGGCTACAGTAATGCATAAAGTATGCTGTTCATAGTAGCTTGCCTTTATTGCCATTTTCTTACTCATTCTGAAGCCTACTCCTGCATTACCCTTATTTGATTTTGTATTGATGACCCTGTATTCACCTGACCAGAGGACCTGTTGCTCCTACCACCAAATTTCACTAATTCTCACTATATGTAACTTAAGTCTATTCATTTCCATTTTTAAATGTTCTAAGATACCAGCACAATTAATGGATCTAACCTGCCATGCCCTGGTCCATAGAACACGAATTGTGTTTCTCCCGATGATGATATCCTCGCGCGTAGTCACTGCCCAGAGATCAGAATTGGGGTACTGTTTTATCTCCAGAATATTTTATCTGAGAAAATGGCATCATTCAAGCATGCAGTAGAGCAGCATGCCCCCTGGAAAAATTACAGCTGTAGTTTCCCTTTGCTTTCAGCCATTCGCAGTACCAGCAAAGCAATGCCAATTGGTTTATGTTACAGGGCCAGACCAGTCAGTCATGCAACTGCTGGAAGGGCTGCTGCCCCCCTTCAGGAACCACACGTTTGTCTGGCCTCTCAAGACACACTCCTTCGTTCTGGTTGCACCTGTATGGCTATTTGTATCGCTGAAGCATGCAAGTTGCCCTGCAAAAGGAAGGTCCGTGTGTCTGGGGGGATTTTGATGATGTTGGTGTTAAGTTTTGCTTTGTCATGTGCAGTGAATGGCAGAGGGTATTTCCATTTATAGCACATATTAGTGTTTCTTGCTATTCTGTTTGTGTATGGAATGTGGGAAGAATGATTGCTTAAATGTCTCTGTATATGCTATAATTAGTCTAATCGTGTCTTCTCAGTTTTTACAGGAGCAATACTTGTGGGGTAGTAGTAGACTCCTCAATTAATGTGTGTTGGGAACATGAAAGATAATTGCATTCTTATGATGCAATGTGTTCTCAAGATTTTTCACAGCCACTTATTCTTGGTGCGGTAAAGATTGTTAGTGTAGTGTCCATTTGTATGAGGTGCATGAACACACTATAACTAATCAAACATTATAAAATGATTTTAAAAATGTAATTTCTTTCAATTTATACAGTATTAAGCAAACAAAATTTTGTTCCCTTGCGTCTCTCTGCACTCTCTCTGTCCCACTAGTATTGGATTACAATATTCACTAGCAGTCAGAGTAGCAGTAGCGTCGTGATAGGTTCACTTTCTCCCAGTACACTGTCTTCTATAAGCTCTGTGTGCTCCTATTTCTGGCAATGTGAGCTGCATGTGATGCGCTATGTGCAGTCGACAAAGACACTGTCAACACCACATCTACTCCCTCATTGCCAAAGAAAAGGAGTGGGGCACCATCATCTCACGATGAGTGCGGGTGCTGATGGGCTGAAGTTTGTGCTGTGGTGCTGCTGATGGATTTGGCTGTGGCAGATGGTATCAGTCACCCACATCCTAACATTTGTCTTGCGAACCCTCGGGAATATCTGTGAAAAAGCTGGAGGGGGACATCCATCCAAAGGTACAGGTGGGGGCGGCATTGGTGCTGCTTTGGATGCTGAAGGCTCTATGGCTGATGAAGGCCCGATGTCTGTGTCTGACATCACTGTGAAGAGAGATGGATCCTGCTGAGTAGTAACAGCTGTGTAGGCAGGCAGGGGCCCCGACCTCCATAGCAGAGTCATCTGACAGTCCATGCACCCAAACTTAAAGCCCCAGCATGAACTGCTTGGGGGCAGGAATATGGCAGTCTGGGTTACAGGTAGCATCTCTGAAACATTAATATCTACAGCTTAGTCACAGAAATGTAGATGATTTTGGTGCTGTTGGTGAGTGCCTGTCTTGCCATAAATGGCGTAATGAGCTTGGCTGATGCTGGAGTGGTGATGCAGGATTCATAGCTGTGAGGCTCGTTAAAGACACAATAGAAAACTTTGTCCTTAGAGCAGAACTTTGTTATGAAGTTGGCGTCTGTAGCAGGCTGTCAAGGGTGATAGGCTGTGATAGGGGCTAAGAAGTGAACTATGTCCCTTGAGCAAGAAGCACCAAATTTGGATATCTGAATCTTAAATGTTCAAATTAAATGTTGGGCTCCACTGTTTGAGGAGAGATAGGTGCCATTCAGATATGATGAATCCCGTTTTGTTGAAATTACAACAAACAAAACTGAGGACTATTTTCCAAAACAATTGTTTATGATTTAATGGAATAAAACTGTATGAGAACTTGGTGCAGAAATTGGAGCCCAGAACAGTAATAAAACCACAGCAGGACAGCCAGTCTCTGCCAATCAGAGCTATCACCACAACTCTGCAATCACCAGTTTGTGAACCAATGACCACCATCTGTTGGCCCAACCTGGCCGACCAGGTGACACTCCACCAGCTGCCCGCCCCTGCTCTCCAGTCATCAATCCATGTGTCAACTCCAGCCAATGCCATTACCATGCCACTGGGATGCCATGATCTGCTGTAAAGACTGAAGACATTGCTGCTGGCCATGTTCTTCACCATAGCCATATGAAGCCTCTTGTCACATGTGCATCTGTCACTGAGCCAGTGCATGGGGGTTCATGCTCGACTGAGTAAGCAGCTTGCCTCTGCACAACAGGCCGTAACTACACCTACCACTCAGCATGGAATATTACGTGAGGAAGGAAATGCACTGCAGTGACTGTGCTAGTTGGGGAGGGGGGTATTAAATGCTTGTTTGCATTTGTGGAGGAGTCAGGTTGAATGATTAAATAAAGGACCATGTGTGTCTACCACAGGTCTGTTTCTGCTTCCCAACATCTCCCAAACCATGCGTGTATGCCCAAAAAACCTTTGTATTGTAATTCAGAATGACACAGGCACTATCCACTGACACTGGAGAAGCGACTTTCAAGTACACTGTCCCAATATGGGAATATACATGATTAATGTAAGAGTATAGGTTGCAGACACATGGTTGACGACGTACAGAAGTTTGGTTCATATTCGGATAGCCAAATGGTAAGGCCACCACTTACGATGAGTGGGAAATCTGGGTTCAAGTCCTAGTGTGGCACAAATTTTCATTGTCATCATTTCATTATACAGCTGATAGTAATCCATATTCACAACTGCAAATACATTTAATGTATGGCTGTAGTCACTGCAGTGGCTGTTCCTTTGGATATGCATGTGTGTCCAAAGGAAAATTGTGTCATGATTCAGAATAGCACAGGCACTGCAGTATCATAAATACAATTCATTCTTATGTGAATGGCATGTAGACATATCCAGTTAAAAGCTTCTTTCTGTCTACCAAGTAGTATCCACCCATTGGCTGGTTTCAATTTGATACAGAGGCACATAGTCAACACCTTCTCTATACCATGAAAAAGGCTGCTTATGGGCAATCCTTTGTAAAGTTTAGCATTGACGATCATGAGTCAACTACTTTTTAATATTTGTGGTTACAACATTAAATGGAGCAGCTGTGTGTGCCTACTATCAATAACAAATTTATAATGTTGACTATCCCATAAAATAAGCAATAAAAGTAAATATGACTTGGAGGGGACATTAGATCATTAAGAAATTTTGCACTGTCATAATGTTTGTAAATGTTAATTTGTGGGAAGTGTTTCCTTTGAATAAAGCTCACTGTTCATGTACCTTAAATAAAAGGTGCTATTTAGTTGGGTTCCTTTTCTTGAATATACCTTCATAATTTAGATTTCTTTTAAACAACAACAGTATGTTCAAGTAAACACATGGTTAGGGTATTAGGGCCTACAGTGAATGTTGTGAAGTCAAATTTGCACAAATGCATCATTTCACTGCCATATGTAATTCTAATGGCTGCCTCTTTTGTCTGGAATGCAGTAAATTCTACTGTAGATTTTCTCTGGAATACAGTTTTGCAATTTAAAGGAGTCTGGTGGCTGGTATAACAAGTCTTCGTGGAGATTTCCACAATGTATAGAATTTCATAGCTCAGAAGACTTAACACTGAATTTAGATTAGCACTCTCATATTCAGTGAATAAACTGTGATGTGAACAAACATTTCATAACTTGTTTTCAAGCATTTTTCAGTTGTTTAACATGGATGGAGATTTTTGGGTTGGGTTGTTCCGAGAATTATAAAAACTCATTGGCACAGTCATTCTGCTGTTAATTATTATCATTTGCCCAACTAAAATGCATATGGAACTTTGTAATGTGTGTACTGTTCTTTGTGATGATGAAATGGAGATAATAAAAATTATTACAAAATTACCATAAAAACAATCCATAAAACATTAAAGGTTTCCTTTATACTAAGTAAACTGTTACAACTTACAGCACCCACCAGTTTTTCTGTGCTTCACTTTGTAATGCCCCATTTACTCATTTCATTTTGCGTTGTGATCTTACTTTAGCATCCTATTCAAAATAATGATGAGCTTTCCACATAAGCTGTTGTACATGATAATCTTGCAGTTGGTAGATCACATTCATAGGTAGAGCTGTATTTCAGGTAGAGCTGTATCTACATTTATATAATATTGGCAAACACCCTGTGTTGTAGATTATCAATTTACAAAGTACTCCTTAATAAGAAAATGTCAAATTTACTTTTGGGAATTTGTCAGCTTGTCAAATGCAGGAACAGGAAGGATGAGAAATGAACTGCAACTGGTTAAAGGAGTCAAATCTCTTCCTTGTAGTTTCATTGTCAAATATCTTGCTGTAGAGAACTGTAATTCAAGTGTGGATACCTGTTTATCTTTACATTTATTTTTAGCAGAAGGACTGACTCAAAAATGATGAAATACTTAAAGTGCTTTCAGAGTTCAGTCACACCAGCCCCTCAGGTTTAACATTGCCCCTTATTTTCTGAACCGATGGTTTAAATGGCAGCAAAGACACAGGGGGTGCACCTGCAGCAGCAGTGGGCAGGTACTGGAAAGAACACACACACACACACACCACGTGTCATTGTCTTTGCTAAAGAATTTACAACTCTATAGCTATTATTCCTGCTGTCTTGTTCTTCTTCACTATCTCGTTGATGTATTTATGTAGTTCTGTAATGTAATGTATTGCTGTTATCAAATGTTATTTTCTCTGCTAGTATTTTTATCTTAAGTACCCCTATATGGTAACATTTTTTCTGTATAAAGTCTTTTCATCTGTTTTTGCAGATGACAGATTTTGCCTTGTTTCTTTCTTACACGGTTTCTTAATTTCCTTCCCTAGAGAGCTCTGTGTTGCTTCACTTATGTATGGCACACATCACAAACATTTTCAGTGCCTGACATGTATTTGTAGTTGAGAATATGGACAACCATCAACTATATAATGGAATGCCCACAATGACAATTTGTGCCAGGCTGGGACTCAAACCTGGGTTTCTGCTTATCACAAGTGGTCACCTTATCAGTAGGCTCTCCGAGCACGTTCACAGCCTGGCTCAAACTTCTATATGTTGTCTACTATGTGTCAACAACCCGCACTCGTACATCCGTTCTGTATATTCTCGTACAAGGGAAACATTTCAATGGAAAGTTGCTTTCCCAGTTTCAGCAGATTAATATGGTATTGCAGTGTCTGTGCTGTTCAGAAGTACAATCGAATATTCCTTTGGTCACTATTGTATTTATCTGCCAAAACTGGTCACATGACTTTAAATTAAAATGTCTCCCCTGTATGGGAATATACATAATGGATGTACACAACTGGCCATTAAAATTGCTACACCACAAAGATGAAGTGCTACAGACGTGAAATTTAACCAACAGGAAGAAGATGCTGTGATATGCAAATGATTAGCTTTTCAGAGCATTCACATAAGATTGGTGCTGACATGAGGAAAGTTTCCAACCGATTTCCCATACATAAACAGCAGTTGACCAGCGTTGCCTGGTGAAATG
Source organism: Schistocerca gregaria (assembly GCF_023897955.1). Taxonomy (NCBI): domain Eukaryota; kingdom Metazoa; phylum Arthropoda; class Insecta; order Orthoptera; family Acrididae; genus Schistocerca; species Schistocerca gregaria. Next base: position 105,298 of record NW_026062113.1, on the reverse strand, counting down.
TTGTTTTGATGCCTCGTATAAGGAGGCGAAAAGCATAACATCACGTTTCCGACTTTGATAAAGGTCTGATCGTAGCCTATTGTGATTGCGGTTTATCGTATTGCAACATTGCTGCTCGTGTTGGTCAAGATCCAATGACTGTTAGCAGAATATGGAATTGGTGGGTTTAGGAGGGTAATACGCATCGCAGTGCTGGATGCCAACGGCCTCGTATCACTAGCATTCGAGATAACAGGCATCTTATCCGCATGGCTGTAACGGATCGTGCAGCCATGTCTCAATCCATGAGTCAACAGATGGGGACGTTTGCAAGACAACAACCATATGCACTAACAGTTTGACGACGTTTGCAGCTGCATGGACTATCAGCTCGGAGACCATGGCTGCGGTTACCCTTGACGCTGCATCACAGACAGGAGCACCTGTGATGGGTGTATTCAGCAACAAAAGTAGGTGCAAGAATGACAAAACGTCACTTTTTCAGACGAATCCAGGTTCTGTTTACAGTATCATGATGGTTGCATCCATGTTTGGCGACATAGCGGTGAACACACATTGGAAGCATGTATTAGTCATCGTCATACTGGCGTATTACCCGACGTGATGGTATGGGGTGTTACATGTCTCGGTCACCTCTTGTTTGCATTGACGGCACTTTGAACAGTGGACGTTACATTTCAGATGTGTTACGACCCGTAGCTCTACCCTTCATTCGATCCCTGCGAAACCCTACATTTCAGCAGGATAATGCACGACCGCATGTTGCAGGTCCTGTACAGACCTTTCTGGATACAGAAAATGTTAGACTGCTGACCTGGCCAGATCTCTCACCAACTGAAAACGTCTGGTCAGTGGTGGCCAAGCAACTGGTTCATCACAATACGCCAGTCACTACTCTTGATGAACTGTGGTATCATGTTGAAGCTGCATGGGCAGCTGTACCTGTACATGCCATCCGAGCTCTGCTCGACTCAATGCCCAGGCGTATCAAGGCTGTTATTACGGCCAGAGGTGGTTGTTCTGGGTACCGATTTCTCAGGATCTATGTACCCAAATTGCGTGAAAATGTAATCACATGTCAGTTCTAGTATAATATATTTGTCCAATGAATATCCGTTTATCATCTGCATTTCTTCTTGGTGTAGCAATTTTCATGGCAGGTTGTGTATAAGTACAAGTCGTAGACATGTGGAAGTTCGGGTCTGTCCATGAAATGGGCTCAGATAGCCTAATGCTAATGTGACCACACATGAGAAGTGGAAAATCCTGATTAGAATCCTAGTCTGGCATAAAGTTTCATTGTCATCATTTCATTCATTTATTTTATAATGGCTGTGGTTGTCAAAGGAACATTGCATCATACCTCTGAACAACACAGGCATTGCAATATTGTATTTTCATTGTCAGTCAAATCTGGTTTTAGTACTTTGATAACTGGTTGGGATGCAAACACCTTCCCACATCACTTCCATCTTAATGCCATTGTTAAAATGAATGTAGGTTGCCAAAACAAATATATGTCAGAAATATGGCTGTAGGGTGTGCTTACTGCTGTTGATTATCTATGCAACACTTGAATTCCTTGTTTTTGTATGTTTTATTTACTTCTTAACTATTTTCTTCTTCTGCAATGTTGACTTCCAATGAAATTGTCCATTGTTGTGGCAAAATGTTATTTTAGCATATTGTAAGTAGATTTCTAAGTAGTTGCTTGTGGTGTCCCTCTTTTGCTGTTAGTTAGGAAAAAAGGGAAAGGGGCAATGCAAATGTCAAAGAACTGGATTCATTAAAGAAAATGACTAAAAAAATTGAAGGATTAAATAAAATTCTGGATTGTGACATTGTTTCAGAGCAATCAGAGAGTGAAGGTGATATAGAAGTAATAGAAGGCGATGATGATGGACAGGTACGTGATGAAAATGAAAATGCTTTTGCTTCTAGTGATAATGAACATACTAGTGCTACTAATCAAATAGGAAATAGTGACTTTGAAGAAAATAAGCCCTCTAATTTTTATTATTTGGGGATGAATGGTGAAAAGTGGCAGTTATTTCCGTACCGTGCCTATTGATGTAATGGTGTTTTTGTAATTTTGCCATTGTGGCTTCCTTATTTTACTCTGATTCCCACCTGAACATGAATATATATCTCTCTCTCCCCCTCTCTCCCTCTCCCCCCACCTCCCTGTTCCCCTCTCTGCTGCTCTCTGCCTGTCTCCCTTCCTACCCCCCCCCCCCCCCCTCCCTTTTCAACCCTTCCCACCAGAATGTTAGTCTGAATGATATGTATCCACAATGTGTTAGGTAGTAATATTCTGCAATTGGGCTTAACTGTCCATTATATAATTATACAGCTTCCGTATCTTAGGCCGTATGATATTGTAGTGTAATTGGTTATCATAACACAGTGCTGATTAGTTTGATGTAGGTATGTATCTGTAAAAGAAAATGTCAAACCTTTTTTTGTTCAGTCATCTAGTTTAAATTTCGTGCTATGTTTACTTCTTGATATAGTTTGTAAGTGTTTCATTGTAAGTGCAATGATATTTCCAAACTTTTCACCTTCTCTAGTCATGATTTTTGCCTTGATTCTTTCCAGTAATTTTCTGTAAGGAGCTGTTTCAAATTATTTTGTCCTTCATTTTTCCTTCACACTCTCACATCATCAAAAATTGACTACTAAAAATACTTTTGTTACTAAATGTAATTATAATTTCATGTACCAGCAGACTTTTTTTGTGGTTTTTCCACTTTAATAGTTTTTTTTTCCCCAGCCCACAATGCAGCTGCTGAACCATCTGATCAAAAATGTGAACTAATGGGGCAAGAGAAATGTGTTAAAGCTTTTGAAAATGTGTTTGTGACCAGTTTTCACAGGACATTTGTTGCTGGTTTTTTAAAACTGGAAAAAAAAGACTGAAATGTTTGACTGAATCTGCTGAAATGGAGTAAGCGTGTTCCTAAAAGGCTACAGTAGTGGCAAGATTCAGCTGAGCCACATTTATTTTACAGAAAACAAAAGTCATAGTGCCTAATAAGCAATGTTTGATTAAATGTAGTGGAAATTTTTATGATGATAATTGTGTGTTGCAATATAATGAAGAACAAAAATTCTGTGTGTTAGTATTTACTTTCATAATTGTTACAGATCCTTCTGTTCCTTTCTTAGTATGCTGTAATTTATTTTTAAGTGAGTAAGGCACAATCGATAGAAGAAAACAGATGGAGTCTAATCAGTGAGGTTAAGAGGTGGTAGTAGTACTGCAGGAAGCATTAAAATTAACTAGGATATAAAATGTGAAGAGAAGCAGTGGAATATGTAAAAAAAAAAGATTTGGATGAAGAATAACGAGCCATCACAAGTAGCTATGCATTGATTATTTTAATTTAGTGTATATCAGTTTTCTGAATCTTCAAAAATTAAATTTTACTTTCCTGGAAAGATTATCAGTTGCAAAATTGCTTAAGTATGTAGATAAACAAAGTTGCCACTTCTTTGGATGAGGATGGAGGACAATAAGTTTGCATTTTATATTGGCAGCGGTTTCAGTTTAAGTTGCAGCCATCGTTGTTTTCATTATTAAGCTTCAAGAACAGGACCTTATCTCTTGTTTAAGCTCCAGTGTTTAAAGAAAGATAAGTATGTAGCTGATATACAAAAAGAACTACAGGTATGAATATAGTTTCCACCCATGACAAGAAACATGAAAAAGTTTATTCTCTAACTGAGCAATTATAGCAACGTTTTTATTTTAGGTTAAGATGGAGGAAAAACCAATAAAAGCATCTAGTGGCCCATGAAGCAGTGTTTAATTCGTTAATTGCCACATAGGAATATTAAAAATGTGTTCTTTCAGTACACTTTTTTGGATTATCACTAAAATCTAAACTACTCAACACTTATCACCATTTCTAAGTCATGTTGGTTTGTATAGCCAGTGCCTCAATGTTTTTCACGAATATTGTTGTATTATCTATTAATAAAATTGGCAAAACATCATCAGCAGATTGTATGAGAAAACTTCAAGAAAATTTGCAGGAACATGCCAAGAAGTACAACACCCATAAGGAAACAGAAAGAGAATGGGATAGAAGACATGAAAGTGAACGTAAAGGCATCCTCTTATGAACAAAAAGAGCTTTAATTGAACTTAGCAAGAAGGAAGCTGAAAGGAAAAGTTCAGGCATCATATAAAATTTGTACCAATGGAAGATGAGCTTGAGAACTGTGCTTCCCAGACAGCATTACATAACTGTCTACAGCACTTTGGCAAAGCTGTTTCTTAAGTAAAAAAAGGTGCTTCTTTCCAGCCCCTGAAAAAATCAGCAGTTATGGAAAAAGCTTGTGTAGAAAAGCCTGTCTGCATGTCACTTTGACCTTGTGAGTCTTGTTTGCTGTGATCTAGAAAGAGAAGTGTGTGTAAGAAGTGCATCATGAATTTGCACACATTAATTAATGGAGAGCTTGATGTCTATGAAATAGTTTCTTGGAACCAATGAATTGGACAAGAGTCTCACCCTAAACACATTACTGCTAATAAAACTACTGATGAATCTATCACTGAGCTTCAGTTGAAACTCAAGAAACTGAAATAGCAATTTCTCAAAAGTGATGCTCGGTGGCTGGGTCAGGATATGTGGCTTTCTGGAGATCTTCATAAGAAAAGCAGTGGATTTAAGAAGTTGAAACACTGTATATTCTGATATCGTGGGGTACAGTGAGCATGCCCTATGGTCAGCATATGAGCTGGCAGTCAATCTGAGGCACCATAGTGGCCACCAGTTTTGCAATGGAGTCAGAGAAATCAGGAGAGGGAGCAACTTTGATGAGGCACTTGATACGTCAGGATACTTTCTGGAGCAAACTGCCTTTTTCTACTGAGGGGATGCTTTGAGCTGGCACTTAGGCTGCAAGAGGAAGTACTGAACTACTAGCTGCAGAAATTTGTGTGTGAGAAATTTTTCAACTATCAATAAATTAACCCCAGTACCTCCTCTACTGATGGTGGCTTGCTGAATCCTTCCCACTTCCTTTGAAGAGATGACTAAAATTTTAAGAAAGCAGCTTCCATGGGTTGCTGAATCAGGGCACTTACAAAACTATAGGCTGCAAATGCTCAAATCTTCCAGGTTGGACAACTGGATTTATAATAGTTAATACAAAAATTTTACTTAAGAAAGGGGACCACATGGCAATCAGATTTTTATAATTTTTTTTATATTTATGGTATGTGAAGTTCACAAATATACCTCTCCCAAAGCAGTTTGACGCTATCAAAAATTCTAAAGGGAGTAGACTATTTGATACCCTAAAATAAGGTGGCAATCTTTTGACAAGCAGTGTAGCTTGGTGGTAGTGCTAGCTTGCTATGTAGTGGACTCAGTTCGAGTCCTGGCGGAATCAAATTTTCAAACAAAGGTGCATGTTGTATGGGCATTTGCATGAAGAGCATAATACAAAAAGACATTGAAAAGATTAATATGTGATGTTTTTTAATGATACAGTATTAAGTCTTTTATACAGGATCAGTAATTAAGGATTTTTGTTTGTAATGAGAACCGGACTTTTGTGTGCAATACATAATTAGAAATAAGACAGCCTCCATTTTAATGAACATGACTAATAGGTGTGTTAAGCAGCACATATTTGACGAATTTTATATTTAAGTGATATAAGTATTCTAAATGAATGGAAAAAAAATAAAGACCGGAACAAGACTTGATCTAGCAGTCTTGTAAACCTTCTGTATTTTAGACTTCATGGAAATGCTCATAGAACATGCAATTTTTTTTTTTTAATCGATTCCACCTAGAATTGAACCCAGGTGCCCCACACAGCAAGCAAGCACTCTGCCACAGAACCACACTGCATCTCGACAAATTTCTACTTTGTTTTAGCATATAATAGTAGGTGGAAAACTTAAAAGTTGTTTTTCTCAGGAGTTTTTGAGCGCTGCATCGAACCCCCTAAGGGGTGTGCCCAGTTTGCTTGTTGGTCTTACTGTTACAACCGGATAAAATGTATGGTAAATACTGCACCAATCATGCATTATGTGAACGTAATAACATCATTGTCATTATCTTATAAAGACATTCAACTTTGCCATTTGCTTTAGGTTGAAATGGGGTGGTTCTCCACTTCATAATTCTTAAAAATTTGCAAACTTGCACAATTAAAGTGAACATAAACTTTATCCTTTGTTCTGTAAGAATTGCTTCATGACTTCTGAAAGACAGAACTAAATTAATGACAAATGCTTCAGTTACCATTTCAGTTGTTATATCAGCAATCGGCACCACTGAGATTAGATAATGTGACAAGTGATCTATATTGGTAATATATACTTGTTCTGTTGGTATGCTTAAGTAAAGGGTCCTAAAATGTCTAAAGCTGCTTTCTCAGAAGGTCACAAAGTCTCGAGCAAAGTTTTCAGCTGAATTCAAGGTGAAGTCTGTTGCACTTTGTGTGCATGGAATGCAAGCATGAATTAGTTGTCAGTGTCATCTTGGTGGCCTTTCCACCAGTATTATGTCATTACTTGTGTACCAGCAGATCTCTTGCCACACAGACTTTAAAGCTGTTGTGACACTGTGTGATAATATGACGCTGGAGCACTTGCAGTATCACTAATTTCCTTGTAGAGTTTTACAGTATAAGATGAAATCTTTGGACATGAAGTGGAGGAGAATAGCAAATTGCTCAGACTCTGTCGTATTCCTGCAACTCTGCAATAAGTACCTCATCTCCTTAAAATACACAAACTTTTCCATTCAGTGTGTCAGCACTCTGATGCATTTTTCTTGGCTTGTGACCTACCCTGTAATCATATTCACTCAGCTTTAGAAGCCCAGTATGTCAGTCAACTACTTGTATCTTTTAAATTTAAAAGCCACAACAGGGCAACACGATTGGTTATTAGCTGACTCACTGTGTCACATACACTGTTCAGTGGCCACTAGCAGCTTCAGAAATAGGCGGCCAGGGTTAGCATGATTGTTGTCAACTGTCTGTAGAAGGAGCAGCCATTGGCAGCAGAATCTCCCACACAAATTAATTGGTGATCTATAAGTCAAGAAGATGGTCACTTTTACTCTGTATGTAAAACTGTATTACAAGAATGATTACTGTCCGCACTTCACTTTGCAGAAGTTCCAGACACTGAAGGGTTTGAAAAAAGCCATTGGTCTGATGGCTGCCGTGGGTCTGGAGAAAATGATTTGGAAATTCGAAAAGGTGGGTTCTTTTGGTGTGCATCCTAGTAGAGGGAGGAAACAAATTGGTCCAACTTCAGTGGATGCAGTGGCTACAGCAATGCAGGAGGAAACAAGTGGTTGTGTGCAAATGTGTAGTGCACAGAGAATTGCCTGAACATTGGACATACCCTTGAGCACAGTGTGTATAATTCTACGAATCCTCCTCTCTATCCATTCAAAATTGCCCAGGTGCACAAGTTGCTTCCTGTTTGACTTGCCAGCAAGAGAGACCTTTGCTTTAGAATTCCTTGCTCTCGTGGAAGTGGACAATGATTGGCCATGGAAGATTTTGTGGACAGACAAAGCCCACTTCCATCTGACAATACACAGAATTGTTGGATATGGGCAACAGAAAATTGTCATGCAAATCAACGAGTACCACTTCATTCTGAAAAGGTCACTTTGTGCTGCGAGTTTATGGCATAATTTATCATAGGGCCATATTTTATTGAAGGGACAGGTACTTCCGGTCCTGTTACCTGTACCATCACTGGTAATTGCTATTAGTGTCTTTTGTGCAATCACATCATTCCAGCTCTCCACCCATGTGGATGGGATAATTTTTATGCAAGATGGTGGACCTCTGCAAATTTCAAATCCAGTTAAGCAGCTGCTGAAGTGCCATTTCGGAAATGCTAGAATTATCAGCCGCCATTTCCCTGCAGCCTGGCCATACTGTTCACCTGATCTTAATCTGCGTGACTTCTGGCCGTGGGACTAGCTGCGTTGAAGGCACGCATTGTGCAACACATTCTGAACGTGACCCTGGAAACACTTTGATCAGTTGTGGAACATGCTGTTTTTCAGTTTCAACTTGTTGCTGGAAATGGTGGACAGTATAGTGAACATGTTTTGCATCATCAGTTGGAAATTAATAATCTGATTTGATTTTGATTGATACTTTTTATGCAGTTTTTGGCCTCAGGACAATTAAAAACCGATGTGATTGATGCTTTTTATGCGGTTTTTGCCCTCAGGACATTTAAAAACTGATGTGAGTAATGCTTTTTATGTGGTTTCTGGTCTCAGGACAATTAAAAACCGATTTTTCCCATCCGATATGATATGACCTTTCTGTGGTGGATGGCTTACATAACTAACAATGTGACACCTGTACATCCATGCACACAGAGTAGTGCAGTTAGTTTAACATCAAACGTACTCCTTAGGCATTGTTGTATGATTCATTTTTCATTTGTAGACAACCACTATTAAATTACGATGCTTGCAGCACCATCTGTTGCTACATTTTGTAACTATTTATTTTTCTTCTGCCATACGTTTTTCCCCCTTCTCCAATAATATTCCATTGCAATTTGACGTCATTCTGACCAGTTTGGAAGTTTTTGTATGTTTACAGATTTGCAGTGGAGAATTAAATGTGTATGAATTTTTAAGTGAGGCAGCACACGCCATTTAAATGAAGAAGGAATCTGAGTTAATACTTTTTGTTGTACATTAACTTTTTCACACAAAAAATTGTGATATTTTTTGTGTAAACAATGACTTTTGAAATCTCCAAATTGCAAACAAATATTCCAGTTACTTTTATTTACAAAAATTCCAATACTAAAGTACTATTAATTTAAAGATAGAGATATTTTTAAATTCACATTAAAGGTGGCAAATGTTTGAAATGTTCACATTTTGAATTATCAGCCATTATATTTTACATTGTTTTGTGGAAATTTCTGCAGTATAAATTTGCATATTTTATTTAAAACTGGTATTACATAAACAAACTTCTATTATCCTGGATTTGAAAATATAAATTGACTGGACTGAAAAATATGAAAATTACGTTTTTATCTGTATGAGTTTGTATCTGGTGTATGAAACGAGACGATGTTAAATTATTTTAAGTGATCTTAAACAATGATTAACATTTGTGGCAGTAAGAATCATAATCACAAATGTAGGTCAGCATATTGTTCAACTGAAAACTGCATTTCCTACTCATATATGAATCTGGTATCAAATAATGAATAAAGTAAATTCTTCCACATGACAGTCACATCTAAAACATTTGTAGATTCAGATGATCTTTTTACAGTGTTCACTGGAATATTCTCATTGAAATTCTGAAGGTAGGGGGGATAAAATATAAGGAGCCAAAGATTATGTATAACTTGTTCAGAAATTAGGTTGCTGTTATAAGAGTTGCAGGACTTGAAAGGGAAGCAAGGGACCGCACAGTACACAAAACTTGTCCAGTATGGACTCTGGCATGTAGGGGGAAGGCTGGCTATGGGTTCAAGTTTGTTAAACCTCTTTTGTCATGGTTTCTGATAGTAAATCTGGTGTAGGTTCTCCAAGGTTGCATCACTTGTGTGTTAAATAGTGTACAATGGCTTACATTAGCAAAGTTCTTAAAGTCAGTGATACTGGGGCACCAGTGCACTCTGTAGCACCTTGCTTATGCTCCAGTATGTTGTTTATTGGACCTTGGTATGTGCCATCTCAGCAGGGCAGAGTTGTACACCCACCCAGGCAGCTTGTGGTGGTGTGTCCATTCAGTTTCACAGGCAGCTGTTACCTAAAATATTCATGGGTAGTAGCACCAGTAGCACCAGTGCACTCTGTAGCACCTTGCTTATGCTCCAGTATGTTGTTTATTGGACCTTGGTATGTGCCATCTCAGCAGGGCAGAGTTGTACACCCACCCAGGCAGCTTGTGGTGGTGTGTCCATTCAGTTTCACAGGCAGCTGTTACCTAAAATATTCATGGGTAGTAAGTATCAATATTCCATTTTAGTAGGTGGCATCACCACCTATATAGATTTGCAGTACATGCAGGAGGCGTACATGGAACTCCTGTCATGCTAATACAGAGAGATATTCAATCAATATTTAGTGATTTTGAAGTTGAAAATCAATATCATCAATGGCTTTGTAGGTCAAACACACAAAATCACTTCTGGAAGTTCAGAGTTTTAGTATGGAACTATTTCATCTTTGTCTGACTGTGAAATTATGGATGGTAGCTGGGAATAAGTATTGTCTTGATTGTAGCCTGAATAAGATTTCATCATAATCATAATTTTATTTGCAGTGCTGCTAAGGGTCAACTATTTCAAGCATGGTTTAGAGATTTGCTTATCTTTCTATTAGTGGGTGAATCACAATGATGCACATAGCAGCAGGGCTCCTGCTCATATATGGACCTCCACTAATCATCTATGCCATGATGATAGATGAGCCAATCCAAGCCAGCTGAAGGGGTGGCAATCAGGTGTCATAGCAGGGTGGACAAAATTATGTTTAGTCAAGTAAATTGACTACACTGTTAGTTCCTGTGAATTAAACAGTCAAATGAAATTGCTTGTGGAACCGAACAAAATTTTTTCAAAGAGCCACAATTAGTAGACATTATTATGCAAAAGGCTTAAGAGATAGTCTTGAAAGGACCCTGAATATTCTAGGAAATATGCCATGAATAGTTTGTTTGGTATATGACACTGCTACAGAGGTATTAATTTTGTGCCTATGTGTCGAACATTAATCTAAATGTGTGATCAGTTCATCATTAAATCTTCACATTTTACTGTTCCCTTTCCATTATTTTTGAAGAAGGACATTATGAAGTAACAGTAATGAGATCAAAATTATGTTTGAGTTGAAGGCTCCAGCACAGTTTGTTTTATTCATAGCAACACATGTGTGAGCTTAGGGCATGTCTGAACAAAGACACACACTGTCGATTGTGTCGGTATTAGCTACATTCTGCATGATATATACACTCTTCATAATGGCCGTCATGCGATGGAGAAGAGGAGAACCGACAGAATAAAAATTTGCACTTTGTGTGATGTATCTGTGTGGTACCCCTCACAAAATTTATTGCATGGGCACATAGTGTGAATGTATCTTTCTTTTAATATTCCTTGTGGTACAGTACTACATCTCACAGCAAAGAGGTTTCTTTTATTGCAAAGACATAGGTTACTGAGTGTGGAAAATATGATCAAGACTAACTTTTTGCAAAACAACCTGTTAAAGGAGTGTAAAATGGTTGGAAATTATGTTACACACTTCAGAATTGGTTTCCCAAACAATTTGAACAAATGCAATTACTTTACATAGTATTAGTTGCTTTAGTGATTTTACTTCAATTCATTCAAGTCTTCCTAACTGACATTGCTATTTAAGATGTGGCTGTCCGCTTATTCAGTTAATGAAACATACCAGTTCAACAATGTAATCTTGTTTTTGTGTTGTTATAGTGTGTCTAGTAGGTCATTGTTTAGCCGTGGAATAGAATGACTGAGAATGAATAGTTACCTGTGCGGTGGTAAAATGCCAAGCTTGCTATATGTCAGTGGAACCAATGTGACAACTCAGCATCCTATCTTCCTGGATGGGTCTTATTCAGCCAGTTCATTATGATAAATCTGTTGAGTGGCACTGAGAATTGCGTGAAAGGATAAAATTGGTAGACTTTCTACCAGGAAGTAATTCATATCCTTTGAGTGTACAAAGGCATATAAGTGAGGCTCAGATAGAGTGTAAGAGTTGTTGTGAAATTAATTACTGGTGAGCATGTGAGAGGCACTCCGTATGAGCAGCCAATCTGTTTTGCTTATATTTATCAACTCTATATAATATTTGTCTGTTGCAAAATTGTATTGTGTTCAAGTCTGTCATTTAGACCAAATGTCAAAAATTCAGAAAAACTTGTAAAAACCTATCTTCCTTAGTACAGAGCTTTGCTACATACAATTTAGGTCATTCATATCTTAACAGATTCTACCCATTTGTCTCAATAGCTAATGTTCTCATAGGACTAATAGTATCTTCACAATTTTCCTCAACTACTTACCACAGCTGTAACAGATTCTACTGTTCAGGAGATCATCACTTTACTCATTTTCTCCTTTAAAACAACACAGTTCTTTTTCCACTGCTCTAGTTGCTAATACTTAATGCTACAACTTATTGTACAGCATAGAACATTTACATGTGATAAAGTGTCATAAGCATCTTCTATCATTTTGAGGCGCAGATTGTATCTCTGTTGCAATTAAATCTGTATAATATGTGTTTACATACACAATTCAAATAACAAAGCAGACTGGTACTTCAGACTTCCTCATACCTGTACATAAATTATTCCTCACATTTTTATACGCTGCTATAAATCTGGCAATGTATTTTCTTAAAAGTTTACAGAACAAACTTAGACCTTAGACCATAGGCATGTAAATTTCTTAAGATGTAGTGAGGCCATGTGGGCAGTGGCTTGATCTTCTTTTTCTTTACTTTTTTTTGTAGTAATACTTTTGCTTGGAGCAGGGATAGGTGGTACATCTGGCATCAGCACAGCTGGGCCATGGTACTGCTTAAGCTGATCAAAATGCATTATCACAGTATGATCAGACAACTGAATATCCATGTTTAAGGGGGATGTCATCTGTAAAACATGTAAGGAATGCCATACTGAGGAGTAAACTTTTTAGTTCTTCCCTTTCTTACAACTAGATTTTGGAGCAGCACAAGATCACTGGGTTTATACTGCAGAAGCATAACCCCTTTGTTACTACATGCTGTAACTATCTTTGAGTAGTTTTGGCATTGTTCTGCTTAACTTTTTTCCAAATTGACTTAAGATGGTGGGCAAATCCTTTTACTTTGCTCATATTTACTCCAGGTGGGAGTTTATCAAGTTCAAACAGGAAGTTCATGGGCCTTCCATAGACTACCTCATATGGCATATACTCAGTTGATTCATGCATTTGGCTGTGATACACTGAAGCAACATAATCAACATACTTATCCCAATCTGTTTGACTTATGGATGCATTTTAGATGGCTGTTAGCCTATGGATGAAAGGGTGTTGTGTGTCATTTCTTGATTCTTAACAGTTTACATACTTGTACAAATACAGCACACATGAAGTTGGAACCTTAATGGTTGGTTAATGCAGCATAGGGCTTTCAAATGGGAGAACCAAGTGATTGACAAAGACACAAGTGAGCATTTCAGTGATCATATCTGTGAGTGCTACTAGAATTAAGAACCAAGAAAAGTGATCAAGAAGAGAAAAGATGTTCTTATTATTTTGGGAACTTTGTGGAGAGGGGCTGAGAATGTCTAACACGATGGTTTGAAATGGTTTGTAGCAGCTTCTGGGAGGATATGTAAAGGGATTTTGTTCCCTGGAGGTGGCTCTCTCTGTGCACAAGGCAAACAACTATGAATATATTTCTGTACATCTGTTTGTCTGCCTTTCCACCAAAAGTGAAAGGCTATCCTGGCATTTGTGGCACGTCACCCATTATGGCAGTCCTGCAAACTGTCATGATATTGTGCCATAATATGCTACTGTAATTCTTTATGTATTACCACTCTGTTACCCAAGGGGGTCTTGCAATACAGAATAAAGTTTTCAGTGACAAACTCTAGGTGAGATGTGTCCTGGTGATATTCTACATCTCTCTCTTGTGCTTCATTTAACTTCTCTATTGAAATATCATCTGTCTCAACAATTCTGACTTTGCTGCTTAACGAGTCCTTTTTTATGGAGATGGCCAGGCTTGTGATGTACTGTGTAATCATACTCTACCAGCTTGAATGCCCATAAAGTAAAGTGACTAATGGGGTCCTTTAAACTTAACATCCATACAAGTGCAGCATGGTCAGTGATCACAAACTTGCATCCATATGTGTAGCATTTAAAATAATTAACTCCAAACATAAGGGCTAAAAGTTCTTTCTTAGTAGTGCTATAAGTAATATAAGCTGAATTCATCTGCCTTGAGGCATAACCTACAAGTGAATAAGCCTTTCCTCACCATTGTAATCATGAGAAAGAATTGTGCCCACCATGTAATCAGATGCATCCATGGAAAGAATAAATGGTTTTTCAAAAACTGGGTAGATTAATAAAGGTGAACTTGTTAAAACATCATTAATTTTTCTCATAGCTATGTCACATTCTTCTGTCCATTCAAATTCAACAATTTTGTTTTTATGTCATCTCGTTGTCTCTGTAGAGCTGTAGCACGGGAAACAAGGAGAGGATGTTGTTTGGTGGCCAGTATCCTCTTGATAATAACACAAATTGCATGCATAGACTAACTGGGTTCTCTATTCATACAAATAGAAAGTTACTTATCTCACAATATTCTTTGTGGTACAAGTTCTTCTGTAGAGTCCACATTAGCCTCACTGCTGGTGAAGTAAAAAGTCTGCTTAGTACACTTCTCTGGTGTGCTATATGCTGCCTATCTCTGAGCTAGAGGCTGTGATTGTGACTTGGCTCGGTGGCTCGCTTGAAGACTAGAGCTCACTCGGTGTGAAAGACTCGAACTCACTCGAACTAACTGGCCCTCCAGTCCACGGTGCCTATCCAAATATTGGTGGTCGAGAGAGGGTTGGCAGCACGTTTCCTGTGAGTCTGTTTCTGGAATCCATCTATTGCAACCTCTTGCCGCATTGTGTGTTGGTGCCAGCTTATGCCAGCACACTTCTTTAACAACTTTATCAATAGCTTGGTTGTCATAGCATAATCCTTCATAAAACAGTGAAAAAATTTCCAAGTCCCAGAAATGTTTGCAACTCTTTAACGTTTGTAGATACTCGAAAATTGTCTAAGCTTCGGTCAACCTAGGGTCTGGCTTAACTCCATCTGCACTAATAATATGTCCCAAGTGCTGGACCTGTGACTTGAACACTTCTCTATCCTCAAACTTAGGTGTGCATTGTGCAACCTATACAGCCCTTTCCTTAATCTCTCTGCATGTTCCTCAATTGTTCTCGAAAAAATTATTGTGTTATCCAGATACACCAGACACTTAGTAGGATCCAAACCTCTCAACAGTAATTTCAGTGAACCTTTAAAAAGTGGCAGGTACATTACTTAGTTCAAAAGGCATATGAAGAAAGTCATATAATCCAGTGGCAACCACAAACACGGTTTTCAATTGATCTTGTGATAGGGATTTGGTAGTAATCAGAGCACATGTCAAGGGTCGCATCAATAAGGGGTAGAGGGTAAGTGTCAGGTGTAGTGACTTTGTTTACTGCCCTCATATTGACATGTGGACAACAGGATTTCTCTCCATTTAATGATTTTTATGGCACCATGACTACACATGATGACCATGCGCGTGCAGAGGCTTGACTTATCACTGCCGCTAGCTACTGTTGCATAGTTTCTTGAACAAGAGCAACTGATCTATCATCTCCTGTGGGAATTTCATGCTGTACAAGGTCAGTTGTTGACAAACACTGCCATTCCTCAAATAGCCATGCACATTCTTCCAGAACTGGGTACAAAAGATTCCTATGTGAATAGTGCACGAAATTATTCCATAAAATAATATTGAAATCGAGTTTGCATCTCCTCACTACTTTCCATGTCAAACCCAAATTTTTTCCTGTTGATTTGCAGGTCGACACACAAGTTCCAGACATTATTATTATCTCCTCACTGAAGCCACTTACATTGTGCCATGGTGGCTTGAGTGCATTTGTGTCATGTTGGGACACAAATAAAACACTAATTTGAGCTCCAGTATCTACTAACATATGGGCAGTCTTCCCTCTGAGCTTAACTTCTAGTACTAAATTTACAACCTCATTAATTCTTTGCTTCTTGACTGTGTTCATAGTTCTGGCTTGGAGAAATGGTGGGTGGCAGGGCGTGCCGATCTCTCTTTTCCCCACTGTGTACTGTTCCCCTGAGGTATCCCATTCCTTCTACCATTTTGCAGAGTAACCCTCTGTAGAAAACTTGGTTCTTGTGTTGTGGACATTTGTCACTTGTACGCCCAATTGTGCAGCATTTTGTGGAACAAGGAGCATGACAACGGGGCTTTCCATATCACTGGGAGTTGGTTTCATTAACAAAAACTCAGTGCAATTCAGTACTGTGTTTGGAGGTCAAAAAGAACAGTCCCACTTCTTCACTTATTAATGCTAATCGAACTGCCTCATGCAGAGAGGTGGGGGAGGCTACTTTTACATCACTCTTGATCTGCAGCTTAATCCCCAGTATAGATACACCAATCGCTCTGACTTTGCCCTCCTTGATTAGCACATCATTATTGGTTTGATTCTTCCCTAAGGTATAAGTGCAGCAAGCTACAGTTCTGATGCAGTCAGCAAATGCTTTGAATTTTCTCCATTCTTCTGTCGAAGTGTTGTTACCTGGGCTCAGTAATAAACGACATTCTGTTTCTCAGAGTAGCGCTCCACTAACCCCTTCTCCAGGACATCAAAATTGACTGCAGCATGCAATGAGCGACTGATTCTGCATGTTTAAAATAAAGCTGTCTGGCCAGGAACATGTTTTTCCTATATCATGGACATTTTGGAGGACCTCATCTCAGTGTATACATGGAAGAATCCTGGAGATACTAAAAGGTATCAGATAGATTATTTAATGGTAAGACAGAGATTTAGGAATCAGGTTTTAAATTGTAGGGCATTTCCAGGGGCAGATGTGGACTCTGACCACAATCTATTGGTTATGACCTGTAGATTAAAACTGAAGAAACTGCAAAAAGGTGGGAATTTAAGGACATGGGATCTGGATAAGCTGAAAGAACCAGAGGTTGTTCAGAGTTTCAAGGAGAGCATAAGGGAACAATTGACAGGAATGGGGGAAAGAAACACAGTAGAAGAAGAATGGGTAGCTCTGAGGGATGAAGTAGTGAAGGCAGCAGAGTATCAAGTAGGTAAAAAGACGTGGGCTAATAGAAATCCTTGGGTAACAGAAGAAATATTGAATTTAATTGATGAAAGGAGAAAATATAAAAATGCAGTAAATGAAGCAGGCAAAAAGGAATACAAACGTCTCAAAAATGAGATCGACAGGAAGTGCAAAATGGCTAAGCAGGGATGGCTGGAGGACAAATGTAAGGATGTAGAAGCTTATCTCACTAGGGGTAAGATAGATACTGCCTACAGGAAAATTAAAGAGACCTTTGGAGAAAAGAGGACCACTTGTATGAATATTAAGAGCTCAGATGGCAACCCAGTTCTAAGCAAAGAAGGGAAGGCAGAAAGGTGGAAGGAGTATTTAGAGGGTTTATACAAGGGCGATGTACTTGAGGACAATATTATGGAAATGGAAGAGGATGTAGATGAAGATGAAATGGGAGGTAAGATACTGCGTGAAGAGTTTGACAGAGCACTGAAAGACCTGAGTCGAAACAAGGCCCTGGGAGTAGACAACATTCCATTAGAACTACTGACGGTCTTGGGAGAGCCAGTCATGACAAAACTATACCAGCTGGTGAGCAAGATGTATGACACAGGCGAAATGCCCTCAGACTTCAAGAAGAATATAATAATTCCAATCCCAAAGAAAGCAGGTGCTGACAGATGTGAAAATTACCGAACTATCAGTTTAATAAGTCACAGCTGCAAAATACTAACGCGAATTCTTTACAGACGAATGGAAAAACTGGTAGATGCGGACCTCGGGGAGGATCAGTTTGGATTCCGTAGAAATGTTGGAACACGTTAGGCAATACTGACCTTACGACTTATCTTAGAAGAAAAATTAAGAAAAGGCAAACCTACGTTTCTAGCATTTGTAGACTTAGAGAAAGCTTTTGACAATGTTGACTCGAATACTCTCTTTCAAATTCTGAAGGTGGCAGGGGTAAAATACAGGGAGGGAGAGGCTATTTACAATTTGTACAGAAACCACATGGCAGTCATAAGAGTCGAGGGACATGAAAGGGAAGCAGTGGTTGGGAAAGGAGTGAGACAGGGTTGTAGCCTCTCCCCGATGTTATTTAATCTGTATATTGAGCAAGCAGTAAAGGAAACAAAAGAAAAATTCGGAGTAGGTATTAAAATCCATGGAGAAGAAATAAAAACTTTGAGGTTCGCCGATGACATTGTAGTTCTGTCAGAGACAGCAAAGGACCTGGAAGAGCATTTGAACGGAATGGACAGTGCTTTGAAAGGAGGATATAAGATGAACATCAACAAAAGCAAAACGAGGATAATGGAATGTAGTCAAGTTAAATCGGGTGATGGTGAGGGAAGTAGACTAGGAAATGAGACACTTAAAATAGTAAAGGAGTTTTGCTATTTAGGAAGTAAAATAACTGATGATGGTTGAAGTAGAGAGGATATAAAATGTAGACTGGCAGTGGCAAGGAAAGCATTTCTGAAGAAGAGAAATTTGTTAACATTGAGTATAGATTTAAGTGTCAGGAAGTCGTTTCTGAAAGTATTTGTATGGAGTGTAGCCATGTATGGAAGTGAAACATGGATGATAACTAGTTTGGACGAGAAGAGAATAGAAGCTTTCGAAATGTGGTGCTACAGAAGAATGCTAAAGATAAGGTGGATAGATCACGTAACTAATGAGGAGGTATTGAATAGGATTGGGGAGAAGAGAAGTTTGTGGCACAACTTGACTAGAAGAAGGGATTGGTTGGTAGGACATGTTTTGAGGCATCAAGGGATCACGAATTTAGCATTGGAGGGTAAAAATCGTAGAGGGAGACCAAGAGATGAATAAACTAAGCAGATTCAGAAGGATGTAGGTTGCAGTAGGTACTGGGAGGTGAAGAAGCTTGCACAGGACAGGGTGGCATGGAGAGCTGCATCAAACCAGTCTGAGGACTGAAGACCACAACAACAACATCTCAGTGAACTGATGTAGATACATGGAAGTATCACACAATGATCAGTGGCACAGTTGGGAAGGCATGATAGACACAACCACCTACAAGATTATACGTTAACAGAACTATGATGTAGAGAGACATAATTTGCATAGTCTATTTCTGCAACAAGAAGAGACGTAAGTTGTTACCTGCACAAACTGCTAGATATAGAAGTGGAGATTACTCAATAGTAATAAACTCATAATGGTACTGACCTGTAGATATTCACCTGACTGATTAATCAAACACTTTAATGTTCATGGCACCAGAGGTGGTAGAGGGAGGGGGCTGATGGTGGTAAGAGAGGGGCACTGTCAGTTTAAAGCTGCCAACAAGCAGGCCCACTTGCTTTTGTTTTTGTGTTAGTTGCAAGAATCTGTTTCTGCCAACTTTAAGCAAGGCATGAGTGTTTGTGAATAGAGCATCAGCACTAAATTCTGATTCTCATGAGGTCCCAGAATCAGCATATGTTACCTGAAACATTTACAGTTTTTGGGTTAGTTTCAGCACCACATGCTGGGAAGGAAGGATGATAAACATGAAACCAGCACCTTTGATACAACTTAGCTAAAGGCCAGTGCTGGGAAACTGTGTGCAAGACTCATGGCAAATAAAATTGTAAAATCTAAGTTAACATATTTTGTGTGGGGGGGGGGGAGGGAGGGAGGGAGGGAGGGAGGGAGGGAGAGAGAGAGAGAGAGAGAGAGAGAGAGAGAGAGAGAGAGAGAGAGAGAGATGAAAAGGCAGCACATATCTATTGTTATATGCAGACTCTTCAGCTGCCCTCAACAATACTTCCTGCCAATATGCAAACATGTAGTGTGCCATAAAGCATGATTATGTGGCTAGCATTCTCAATAAATGTTTTCCTCCTATACAGTCCTGTTGCAAAAGCACCCACAGTTGTTGGCAAAACCTAGTTGTGAAAATTGGACCAATGACCAGGAAAAAATGAGTTTTATACTTATGTAGTGACATATTTTTGTATTGACCCTAGCTTTATTTAAAGAACACCATTGCAAGACATTATCCTCAGACTCGTATGGTCTTAAGGCATCAATTATAGGTGTAGACACTGGGTATACTGTAATGCAAACAAGCCCATGACACATTAAGAATACTACAATACCAGTGCATATTGTTTGAAAAGGAAAAGTTCATATAAAAACCATCTCTGTAAAAATTCATTATTTTATGCTTAAATATTTGTTTTAACATAGCATTTTGTAATTTCAATTATATTAAAATCTCTGAGAAAAATGTAATCTTTTTTCCTTTGTATCATATCTCTGTTCTTCTTCATTGTGTACGGACTTGGCAGGAAGTTGTGATGAATGGTGGGCAAGTCTCTCGGTGTGGGTGCAGAAAACAGACGTGTCATTACAATGTCTGAAAAGTTTCAGACTGCAAATATTTAAAAGTTCAGATACCATACTTTACTTCATTTGGAAATTTGAGAAGTACCAGATTTTCATAATCCTTACATTAGTTAATTTTCTACATACTGGCCCAGCCTGTGGCCATTATCATGCCTTGAAGAAGGATATGAAGCTAACATCAAGACACTCAACTAGGTAAATACTTTGTATCTTAGTATGTGATATGCCTTTTAATATATCATTGAGGAGGCATATCACAAGTAATTTCATCACCCAGGATATTTAGTAGGAGCAGCAGTAGTTTTTTTTTTTTTTTATATAGTACGAATAAATATTAATCCGATGTATTTATGTATCACAAGTAGATGTGTCAACCAGGGTATTTAGTAGTAGCATTAGCAGTTTTTGTTATAAATTTTTATATGGTATGAAAAAATATTAATCTGATGTATTTCACAGATAACCTAAAAGTGAAAGAGAAAATTTACAAGGAATTCAAAAGTCAACAGAGTGGAGCTGAAATAGAAAAGATAAAAAGATAAGTGGACAACAGAGCTGGAGAACAAAGAGGACATAACCGGACACATAACAGCAGAAGTACACAATTTCAGCTTTCTTCTTTAGTTATCTCATTAGAGGAAGGATAGTGATAGAAAACTTAAATTACTTGTAACTCTAATTCTGCTCAGGACTTGTTTGAGGAAGATGATTGATGTTTAGGACTTCAAAGCCAGAGTATGGAAAATTCAGTAGGTTTAGGAAGCAAACCATTGTTAGAATAATTTGTGTGAGAAATAACAACATCTATAAATGTTTTAACTAAAAACAGTGATGCTCTAGGCAAGTGGATTACTGAAAGCAGTGATGCCTTGAAAAATGAGTTAACACATGAATTAATGCAAAACACTGACGAAGCCTTAAAAGTGAATTAACGCGAAACACTGACACTTTGAAATTTGGGTTAGGAAACAGAATTTCTGAAAGTTGTGATGCTGTTAAATTGGAGCTAGGAAATCAGATTCTGGCTTTCCGAGAAGAACTAAGAAATCAAATTATTGCCATCACAAATAAATTAAGTGACAAAACTGAAACCATAAATTCTAAAATCACAGAAATAAGTGACAGTCACAAACGCAGTATCCAGTTTGCAGAGTGTTGACCAAAAAGTGACCAATTTGTAAGGAAATTTATGAGGCGAAATTTTATAACTAAAATGTAAATGAAGTGATAAAGTTGTTTCTGTTCACAATTCTTGTGGAATAAAATTTTGTACTGTTGAAAAGATCATTTCAGAAAGGTACAGTGAATATAAAAATAGTGTGTCATTTTCAGAGAATTATTTGCTTGATGTTCAGAAACAATATTATGTAGTTTAAATGATTGTGTGACTGCAAATAACATTTTTTAACACAGGTTGTAATGTTTTGTCCAATATAGTAATGAAGAGTCTTCATGGAGATGGTAGCTTGAATCCTTTTTCTTTCTTGTCACATAGTAAATACAATTTCATTCCAAACGTGACTGGCAGTCTTAAAATGAAATTTGTGAAAGAACGTGCAAATGACGAGGCACTGTCGTGGCCAAATCTGACTTATACAAAAGATTTGTCGTATCAGGATTTTGAGAAAGGTTTCCTTATAAGTTTGGATCACAGTTAGAACAAGCAAGAATTAGAACCAAATTTCTTAATGGGCAAAGTTACAGAGTACACAGAGGGGTACAAAGGAATTTTGTGAAAATCAATTAAAGAAACATGTTCATCTGAACTCACCTTTTGATGAACTAACACAAATTGAAGTACTGGGGCTGTGAAAAGTGAAAATTAAAGTACAGTGAAACGCAACTGTGCATCTGTCGGCTACAACATTTACAGTAGTCTGTGTCGGAATTACAAACCCCATTTTTCAGCCAGTGTAGCAACCCAGTATGTCGACACTGAGGACAACAGACAAAGAAAATAAAACAGGTGGAACTGCTACACATCTCACTTAATAGGTTGATTCACAGACATCATTTCTGTGATATTGGATGCTTATCAGTACCAGCTGAAGAAGATTAGGAAGCAGATTTCAAAGGCCATTCTGTTGAAAATTGCAAATGAAAACTATGTCCATCCGACATGAATCTGCATAGTGATAATAACTATCAGTGACAAAACTCAACCTTTTTAAATTAATCTTTTTAGCAGAATGCAGGCAAAATATTATCTTTTGATTGCACTTCTCACAGGCATCAAGCAGATGTAGACTGTGGATCGGTGGAACCATGATTTTTGTGGAAGACATGATTTTGAATCATGGAGCACCTCATGTGTTGATCACCGATTTAGGATGATAATTGCCTACCACCCATAGGTGAATGGCCTCATGGAATGTTTTAGTAACATGTTGGCAAATATGCTCTCAGTGTATGTTGACGTTAAAAAGAAAGACTAGGATTCAATGATGCCTGTCTTAACTTTTCCGTACATGACAGCAAAGCAAGACATTAAATTTTTGATGATTTTTTCCTCATCAACAAAAAAAAAAAAAATGGTTCAAATGGCTCTGAGCACTATGGGACTCAACTGCTGTGGTCATAAGTCTCCTAGAACTTAGAACTACTTAAACCTAACTAACCTAAGGACATCACACACATCCATGCCCGAGGCAGGATTCGAACCTGCGACCGTAGCAGTCGCACGGTCCTCATCAACAGTCAGGAGGCTGACACAACAATGGATACTTTGTTTCTATCTCAATCTGATGATGCTGAGCAGCTCATCACCTAAGCTGAAGAAGCACAGCAGCTGGCGCACATACAGACCTTCGATAACCAGATTGACATCTGTGAACATTACAACATCCAACACTGAGCTATAAGTTATGACCCGGGGTACATTGTATGGATTTTTACACCTACACTGGACGATTAGCGACTACAAAAATTAAAGTGCGATTTTTATCAATACCAAATTTTCTGTCACCTATCAAATACTACCTATGAAGTCACTGCTGTTGATGATGATGAGCCTGCATCAAGGAGATAAATGTACACACATTGCCCATGTCCTTCAGATAAAGTACTGTTGTAGTCCTAAGGTGCAAATCGACAACAGGGGCTTCCGATATAGTAAATCCTGAAGTTTGTGATGCCTTGATGGAAGTAATATCATTTGAACACAGCAGTGACCAAAGGCTGTAACAACAACCCAATAAGACAAGGATCCACTATCAACACCAGGTGAGGTCCACTATGAAACAGTGGGCCACTGTTGTGCGAGCAGGGGAAACAATGTTGTGTGTTGTATGTTGCCCACCACTGCGTAATGATTATAGTTGCTGGTTGACTTGTGGGTCACTGGTTTGAACCACACCCCTCCTGAAATTATTTGTCATTTAAGAAATGTAATTTCTAGGACTCAGTCATTTGTGGAATACTGGACTTGATTGTTGGGTGACTCAAAAAACTTAATATTTTAAAATGTGACAGATTTTGAGAAACGGATGGATATATAATGTACTGTTTCCCAGGCCAACAGTTGAAAAAATATTAGCAACAGTCTCTCTCCAGGCTATTAGGATGCCCTCTATGGCTTCTAGGACCAGCATCATTCTCAACTTTTGTGCTGAGGTTGGTGAGTTGTCATTATCCAATATGTGGAGACTCGTTGTGCAATAAGCATACAATATGTAGTCACTTTCACATTCAAGCTAAATATCATTTCTCACCCCCTTTTTGAGTGACTAACAATCATGAGCAAACAACAAAGCTCTTCAGGATTAGAGAAAAGGGCTTCCTTTTAGATACGATAGAGGCAAATATTTAAGCCAATGTTAGAGGAAAAGTCTGTGTTGGAAGAAAACCCACTTCGGCTTTTAAAGAGGCTTGGAACTGTGTTAGACATGATTATATTAAAAAAGAATGCACTCCAAATATAACTTTAAGTTTGATTTTTATAATATTGCAGATAACGGCCACGATTTTGTAGTTGCCTACTCACTGCTTGAAGATATATGATACACTTCAGTTCAATAGCTTTCCCTAGTTTTGTCTTCAGGTATTTAATGACCAACACATTTATGTTTTTCCAGCTCAGCTATTCGAAATCTGAAGGCACTTAAGTGAAAGGGTTTTTATCAACTGAAACTAACTTGATGAAGTTGTGCTGCCATGTTTCTGAATAGGGTAGCATTTATTTCTACAGATCTTCATACTCTACAGAGAGAAGCTGCTAGGTATGGTTTGTAGCAAACAAATCAAGGTACACTAAATTTTAGATTATATTATACACTTTCCAGTTACATTTATGTGACCATGTGTCAAACACCTGAATAAACACCCTTTGCAGTGCAGATTGCAGAGACGTGCAGAATGACAGTCAATGAGGTTCTGGAAGGTACTGGCAGGGATATGGTGCCATACCAATTCCAGTGCCATGGTCAGCTGCATTATGTTTCTCAGTTGAGGATCCATGGCATGAACAGGCCGATCAAGGCGGTCCCCACTGATTCTTGGCTGGGTTTCAATCTGGGGAGTTAGGTGGTTATGGGATTTCAGTATGCTCTTTGAACCATGCATGTACAATGCGAGTTGTGTGACACATTGCATTGTCTTGCAGGTAGATGCCACAATGCTGAAGAAAAATGAATGGACACGGCATGGACACGATCCCAAGAATAGAGGCATAATTGTATTGATCCATTGTGCCTTCCAACATGATGAGATTACCCAGGGAATGCCATAAAAATATTCCCTAGACCATAATGCTCCCTCTTCCAGCCTGGAGCCTTATGATGATCATTGCAGTGTGTTTGCTTTCAGAAGTTTCACCCCGTTCATGACTGTGGGCATCTGTCCACTGGAGCATAAAACATGACTCATCTGAAAAGGCCACCTGTTGCCACTTAGTGGACATGCAGTTGATGGTACTGGTGTGAAAATTCCAGCCTCCATCATTGATGAACAGCAGTCATCATGGGTGCATGAACTAGGCACCTGCTGTGGAGACCCATATGCAGTAACACTCCCTGAACAGTCATTGAGGAGACACTTTTGTAGGCAGCCTCTCAGTTCATCTGGGTGGTCAGTCACTCAAGAGTTATATGTCTATTCAACCACACACATCTCCACAGCTTTCTTTCACCCCTGTCATCTATGGCCCACAGTGCACCATAGCTGCCTTGGTTCTAGTTTTTGGACAGCACCATTTTGCCATGCATGATATACTTTAACCATGGTGACACATGAACAGTTTACAAACTTAGCCCATATCAGAAATGCTTCAACCCTCAGCCTAAAAGCCAATTATCATGCCCTTTTGGACGTCAGATAAATCGCCCCATTTTAACATTACGACACTGACTGCACTGTTTCTGCGCCACCCGACATGCTTTATATACCCTCCACCTGATATCTGCAAGTGGTTATTGCACATTGATGTTGAACATACGTGGCATACTCTGGCAGCAGCAGTCTGGCAAGGCTCTAGGAGCGACACGGAACTAACTGATTTTGTAACATTTTATGAGTTCCTAACCAGGAGTGAATTGTATAGTTTCAGCTGTGTGCTTTGATAGTATAGTTTCTTGAGTTTCTGTGAGTTAATTTAAAATTTAATAGAGACAGTTCTCACACTTTCATTTGAGTCAGAAAGTAAATCAATTTTGTGACATATTACAAATTACTAATCAGGAGCGAATTTTTTAGTCTCACCTGAGTGCTTTGGTAGTTCAGTTTTTGAATCTCTGCATATTAATCTAATTTATTGGACACAGTTCTTGCATTTTGCTCCATGTCTACAGTAGAGTTACATAGCATGTAATGATTGTCCTTTGTCTATGTAGTGTAGTCCTCCCACAGTCTTTGGTATGGATACGAACTGTGATGGCTGTGTGCAGATGTGAGCCAAGAAAGTGACACTTTGCTCTCAACTCAAGGCTGTGATGGCTTCAGTTACACAGCTTGAAACTGCCGTGGATGGGCATCACTGTTGTGGACCGGCAGTGGGGTTCCAATGGGTGTCCAGCACATCTGAGTCTGCCGATCAGTCTGCACTGGTGGCCAACCCAGTTACTGCTCCCACTGAGGTTGACCCATCACCTGTGGTTGAGTGGAAGGTCCCTTGGGGCTTGGCAGACAGTGAAAGACTTCCCAGGTGGTCGCACGTAAGGCCTGCCTGGTTAGTATGACAATCAGGTTCCAGGTGCTGTCTGTAGCTGACACTATCTCCCAGATAGATGCAGTCACTTGTTCTGTTTCAGAGGAAACCTCATAGCCTGCAAGAACCAAGCACTCAGAGGGTGGGATTATTGATAGCTGGTAGCTCCAAAGTTATGGGGCCCCTTAGGGACATGGCTGCCGAGGAGGGGAAGAAAGCCAATGTGCACTCTGTGTGCATACCAGGCAGAGTCATTCCAGATGTGAACTGGTCCTTCCAGATGCCACAAGAGCACAGGGTGCAGCCAACTGCAAGTGCTGGCTCAATGATGTGTATCACTTTGGATCGGAAGAGATTCTCTCTGGCTTCGAAAGGGTAACAGAAATGGAAAAGGCTGCCAGTCTTGCTTCCGAGATGAAAGCAGAGCTCACCATTTGCAGCATAGGCAACAAGATTGACTGCAGACCTCTGGTATAGAGCTGAGTGGAGGGTCTGGATGAAAGGTTTTGTTGATCCTGCGATCGTGTAGGCTGCAGATGTCTCGACTTGTTGCATAGAGCAGTTGGGTTTTGGATTCCGCTGAATAGGTCAGGAGACCACTACACGCAGGAGGCAGCTACATGGGTAGCAGGTGGCTGTTTGGCATGGCCTGGGTTTTTTAGGTTAGAGGGTCTCAGGGTAACACAAAAAGGGCTTCAATCTCTTAAGGGTGCAGGTTGAAAACAGGGAGAACATAGACTCAGGAACCATTGCTATAACAGTTGTAAACACTCCAGGTGCCAATAGCAAGCACTGATAGTCAACTCATTATAGGTGCTAAAAGCTGGTTAAAGCCAGAGAAAAGTTCAGCTGAAATTTTTGCGAAGGATCTAATGGTGTTCAGAAAGGATAGATTAAACACAGTTGGCGGTGGTGTGTTTGTTGCTATTAGAAGTAGTTTATTTTGTAGCATAATTGAAGTAGATAATTTCTGTGAGTTAGTATGGGCAGAGGTCACACTGGATCCTTTTACTGACCCTCAAACTCAAATGATACAATTTCTGAAAGGTTCAATGAGAAATTGAGTTTAATTTTAGACACGTACCTAACTCATACAATTATAATTGGTGGCGACTTTAATGTACCCTAAATATGTTGGCAAAAATATGTGTGTAAATACAGAGGTATCCATAAAACATCATCTAAAATTGTGTTAAATGCATTCTCAGAAAATTATTTTGAGTAGTTAGTGTACGAGTTACATGACGAATCAGTCAAATCTAAAAGCTATAAATTCCATTATATACCTAGGAATTACAATTATGAACAACTTAAACTGGAAATAACACACAGAAAAAGTTGTGGGGAAGGCAAACCAAAGACTGACTTTTTTTTTTTGGCAGAACACTTAGAAAATGTAACAAATCTACTGAAGTGACTGCCTACACTACGCTTGTCTGTCCTCTTTTGTAGTACTGCTGTCTGGCATGGCATCCTTACCAGATAGCATTAACAGAGTACATTGAGAAAGTTCAGAGAACGAATACAAAAATATTTTGTCGACACTGAACTACATAGGTAGAAATGATCATCATAATAAAATAAGGGAAGTCAGAGCTCACACGGAAAGATATGGGTGTTCGTTTTTTCTGCATTCTGTTCTTGACTGGAATAAGAGTGTTATTGTGAAGGAGGTTCGATGAACCCTCTGCCTGGCATTTAAGTGTTATTTGCAGATTTTACATTTAATATAACTAGTCTATGTATTAGATAGAATGTTTATTCCACAAATCCACAAGGAAGAGATCCTCAGGGATGCAGAACATGTCATAAAACAGGAATACATAACATATATTTATAAAAAAGGCAGATGCTAATGTTCCTTCCACAAGTCGTCTGTGAAATGATCATGGGGAAAAAAAAAAAATCATCCGCTGTTAGCTCTTAAACAAACCTAGTTAAAAATAGTCACAAATGTACACACACTTATGTACATTACAATCTAGGCTCTTGTAGTCATCCATCATCAACAGAAAGCAGTTTTGCAACACATATTTACATTGCTCACATTACCGCAATGAGGACTGCAGAACATAAGTCAGACTTTACATTCTAGTTTCATGATTTGATATTATTAATAACATATACATGAATTAGATCTACTAAGAAATTTGTCAATGTAGCTGAAGAAGATGGCCACCAATATATCCTTTAGACTTTTCTTAAATTGAAACTTATTAGATGATCAGATTTTTAAAGCTTCTGGCAAGCTACTAAAAATGTGTGTTTCTGAATAATACACCCCTTACGGGAGTTTTAATATCTATGGATTGGAGGATAAAAAAATCACATATTTCAAATTTGCTGATGATGTGGCCCTGTTGTACAGATCTAAAGTAAACTGATGCAAATTAGTGACAGTGTGGAGTTGGCAGTGAGCAGAATTGTCTGCCCCCAGTGGCTGAGTGGTCAGCGAGACAGACTGTCAATCCTAAGGGCCCGGCTTCGATTCCCGGCTGTGTCGGAGATTTTCTCTGCTCAGGGACTGGGTTTTGTGTTCTCCTAATCATCATCATTTCATCCCCATCGACACGCAAGTCGCCAAAGCGGCGTCAAATCGAAAGAATTGCACCAGGCGAGCGGTCTACCCGATGGGAGGCCCTCGTCACACAACATTATGATTATAGTGAGCAGAATTGGCCTCCCTAAGAGTGAAGTCAAGGGACTGCCTCTGGCAGTCCAAATCTGATCATATTAAATGGTCCATAATTTTAAATATCTCGACATAATCTTTAGAGAGAATGCATCATGTGAGGCAGAAATCAAGGCGAGGATCTTCGCCAAAAACCAATCATACTTCAGTCTGAGAAATCTGTTTAAACTGTGCAGTCTCTCAACGAATTTCAAACTCCACCCATACACAACACTTAACCAATCCATAGGGCAGTATGGTTGCAAAACTTGGAATGTCCAGAAAGAAGTCTTAAATAATCTTCCCGTTTTTGAGTAAAAAGTTTTGAGGAAGGTCTATGGAATGGTACAAAATGAGATCAATGAAGAATGAAAGAGCCGGTATAATTGTGAGATGGATAAAATGTAGAACAGACCAAACATTATACCCCTGATGAGAAGCAGGCAGATTGCACAGGCAGGACATGTCACTCAGATAGATAAACGCTGTTTACCTTTGATGTCCATGGATTTTACTCCCTGTGGAAAAAGAAGAAGAAGGAGGAGGAGGAGGAGGAGGAGGAGGAGGAGGAGGAGAAGTGGAGAGATGGAATCCATGAGGACATGCTGCAAATTGGTATAGAGGGCGAGTGGCTACAGAAGACAAATCAGAATCTACTGGAAGAGGAGCCTTGTAGCTGTGTGTCATTCTCTAGGCTTGATGGAAACATGTAAAGTACATAAGTAAGGGATTACAATTATGAATTTCTTAAATTGGAATGATCACATAAATAATTTTGTGCAGAAGCTGAACCAAAGACAGCATTTTATTGGCAGAAAACTTAGAAGATGCAACAGGAGACTGCCAACACTATGCTTATCCATCATCTTCCCAAGTACTACTGCACTTTATGGGTTCCATAACGCATAGGATTGGCAGAGTATATCGAAAAAGTTCAAATAAGGGTAGCTTGTTTTGTATTACCATGGAACTGGGGAGAGTGTCACACATATAATAATCAGGTTTGGTTGGCAATTATAAAAACAAAAGTGTTTTTTGTTGCAGTGAGATCCTTTTGTGAAATTTCAAGCATCAACTTTCCCCTCTGAATGTGAAAATATTTTGTTGACACCAGTTGATATAGGAAGAAAGGATAATTGTAATAAAATAATGGAAATCACAGCTCACATAGAAAGACGTTTTTCCTGTGTGCTGTTCTAGACTGGAATGATATAGGAGCAGTCTGAAGAGGCTTCAATGAACGCTGTGCCATGCTCTTGAGTATATATAATTCTTAATTCAAATCTGGAGTCCATAAACTGAGCTCTTGATTTGAAAAACATGTATATTATTTATAACAAATTTAATTAAGGAATGAATACAGTGGTGAACAGTAATTAGCATCCCCAATTTATTGAGCAGGCATCTGCAGGATGTTCTTGAGTTCACACCACAAATAATTCATATTACATGCCTTGGACTATGAAAACTTTTGCTTTGCTTGATGAGTTAACTTAGAGAGAGAGAGAGAGAGAGAGAGAGAGAGAGAGAGAGAGAGAGACCATGTGACATTATGGGAACTAAGCAATTTTATTCCAGGATTACTTATGTCTGATAACACCCACATATCAAACAAATATTTGTTAAGGCACATCAATAGTTCTGTGATAT
Organism: Schistocerca gregaria; assembly: GCF_023897955.1. Taxonomy (NCBI): domain Eukaryota; kingdom Metazoa; phylum Arthropoda; class Insecta; order Orthoptera; family Acrididae; genus Schistocerca; species Schistocerca gregaria. The sequence goes on along the minus strand of NW_026062113.1, from coordinate 74,572 downwards.
GACCCTCGCAATTCAATTTATTGTGAAGTTTTAATCTCAATAATTTAACAGTCGACTTATTATCTGCTTGTCATCATATTTTAGACATATACTGGGAGGAAACATCTTACAAATTCTGAACTGCATAAAGTGAGTCTTTTCAAAGTCTAGTGACAAAGTAGATGTGAAAAATAATTTATTGACATTCATGAAGATTTCATTAAATGAATTTTCTAAAGTATGCTCAATTTGCTACTTACTGTAATGTTTGTATCATCTGCAAACAAAACACAGTTGGCATCTGGAAATGTTACTGATCAAAGGTCATCAATATACACAAAAAAAGCAATGGACTCAAGATGGAACATTGTGAGACACTACATGTAATTTAGGTCCTTGTTGGATGTTGAGTGGTGGCTTAATAGAAGACTCTTTCCTGTTCACACCCTTATTTACTGTCAGAGAAAATTTCAACCATTTTGCGGCATTTTCTGTTGCACCAAAATATTCTAAATTAGTTAAAAGGTTATTGTTATCTACATAGTCTAGTGTCTTTGAAAGATCACAGAGTATACTTGTTACCACTAATTTACTGTCTAACAAGTGAAGTACATTCTTTCTGCACATGCAAAACAGTCTTCTTAATACCACAATCCTTTAGAAATCCAAACTGTGGTTGGTTGATTGGTTTAAAATAGGGGTAAGGTACCAAACTACGAGATCATTGGTCCCTTGTTCTTAAAAAAATAAAAAAATGAAATATATATATATATATATATATATATATATATATATATATATATAAAACAGAAAGAAACTTCCACATGGGAAAAATATATTAAAAATAAAGATTCCAAGACTTACCAAGCGGGAAAGCGCCGGCAGACAGGCACATGAACAAAATTCTTGTACAAACGAAATATATATATATATATATATATATAAGGAAAGGCAACAAACATTAAAAGGATCCAAACTGTGACTTCTTAATATTTGTAGTCATATGGCTAAAGAATTGCTATTATATTACTTTTTCTAAAATTTTGAAGACTACTCGCAAAAGTGAAACTAGACAGAAGTTTGATGTTATTCTTTTATTTCCTTTCTTACACAGAAGCTTAGCTTTAGCATATTTCAGCCAATGAGGAAATGTTTGATGAAAAGGCAGAAGCGAATCTAATTGGTGACATGTCTTCCATTTTATCTGGAAAGATAAGAGTACTGAAACTCTGAAAACTGTGTGTCTGTGGGATTCCAGGCCACACCCAAACTCTGGAGGTTTAACTGTACTGCAGAGAAGCAGACTCAATATTTTAGTATTGTGGTCAGCCAACTACATTTCCCTGCTGTTCTATTTTAGATCTTTCAATACTGACTCATTTTTTGTAGGCATTGTAACTGACAACATTCTTCAGATGCATGGCATGTGAGGTAGCATCACACCCTCCTCACTGGGTGAAACAGAAATGGTATCTGGGGGTCCCTGAAGATGTATAGTCTCTCTGCTGTTTATTTACTTATTTGTTTATTTATTTACGCATCAAGTTCCATAGGACCAAGTTAAGGAGCAAATATCCAAGGTCATGGAATGTGTCAGTACATGAAATTGCAACATAAAAGTAATAACAAATAAAAATAAAATATTTATGAACCCAGAAAAAAATCAGGCCACAAGTTTAAGCAAACACAGTCAACAATATAACATGAATCGGGTCAATTTTTCAAGAACTTCTCAATAGAATAGGAGGAGTGACCCACGAGGAAACTCTTCCGTTTTGATTTGAAAGTGCGTGGATTACTGCTAAGATATTTTAAATCTCGTGGCAGCTTATTGAAAACAGATGTGGCAGTATACTGCACACCTTTCTGCAAAAGAGTTAAAGAAGTCCGATCCAAATGCAGGTTGGATGTCTGCCGAGCATTAATTGAGCAAAAGCTGCTAATTCTTCGGAATAATTTGGTATTGTTAACAAGAAATGACAGATTGCCAGCAGAGCTTCACCGTGCCTTTCTTTAAGAAGGGAAATCCCACAGAGTGCACCAACTACCATCCAGTTTGACTGCTCTGCCATGCCATGAAAATCTTTGAGCATGTTTTGGACCAAAGGATCTGCGAGATCTCACAGGTTTCCAGAAACCACGGTGGATTTGTGAAGAACTGTAGCACAACTGATGCGATTCATGCTGAAAGACTCTTAGTCAAGTAATATCATGAGAAAGCCAAGCCACTGCATCTAGCATTCCTGGATCTCTAAAAGGGCTTCGATCAGGTGCCACACAGTCTCATCTGGCCAGCACTTCGACAGCATAATGTGCTGGAGCAGCTTATTAACTTGGTGCAGTTACTTTATGCACAGCCAAGAAGTTATGCCTATACAACCTCAGGACGATCCAAGGACTTCCCCATCACAGTCTGAGTCCATCAAGGTTCTGCATTTCCACCACTTCTGTTCATATTCTCGTAATGGACACCGTGATAGCTAATCTGCACCAGCCATTACCATGGATCCTACTTTATGCTGATGACGTGATGCTGGCAGCAGAAAACAAGCTTGATCCCCAGAGCCCAACTCAAGAATGGAGTGACCGGTTGGTGCAACATGGTTTGTGCCTTAATTTGAAGAAAACCAAGTAGATGACATCAGAAAGATGTGAAATGGGAACCATCACGATTAATGGTGAAGACCTGACTTGTGTGAGTAAGTTGAAGTACCTTGGTTCCACGATCATCGTTGATGGCCAACTCACTGAAGAGGTCAACACCAAAACTCAGGCAGCCTGGATGAAGTGGCGAACGACGACGAGTCACTTGCGACCACAGGATGAAAGAGAATTTAAAATCAAAAATCTATTGCACTGTCATCCGACCAGTCGCCTTGTATGGTTGTGAGTGCTGGCCGACAACAGTTGAGACAGAATGCCGCCTAAGTGCAATGGATAAGGTGAACAGTGGGCCTCAATAAGTTAGATCACATTTCTAATGACAGCATTAGGAAACAGTTTGGAGTTGCACCAATCTAAGGCAAGAAGCGTGAGAGTCATCTTCAACGGTCTGGGCATGTTTTACAGGCTGGGGTTGACTCTGTTGCCAAGGTGGGTTACACACTTGAAGTCATCGGCACTAGACCAAAAGGACAACCTAAGCAACGTTGGGCTGATACAATTCATTAAGACCTTAAATGCATGAACATCCACCCAGCTGCAGCCCGTGATAGAGTGAAATGGAGACAAAGGACCCATGTAGCGAACCCCGCAGGCACATGGAACAAACGCTGAAGGAAAAGAAGAAGAATGTCAAAATACCCATACTAGTGGACAGGGGTCGATAAGAGGTTCATGAACTTACACCACTTATTGCTCGAACTGCCCATTTCTGACTAATCTATATACACAATTTACCAGACGATCTGAGCAGTCCTCTTAGATTTTTTTTTTTACAGATGATGCTATAGTTTACCATCTAGTAAACTCGTTAGATGGAAATGTATTGGAAAATTTTTCAGACAGTACAGATGGATGGTGTGAAATAGTTTCAACTGACCCAAAACAATAAAAAGTTTGAGGTCTTCCACATGAGTGCTAAAAAAATTCTGTTAGATTTTTGTTACATGATAAATCACAAAAATCTAAGGGTTGCCAATTCAAATAAATACATAGCAATTAAAATTATGGTCAACTCAAATTGGAATCATCATACAGGATATATTGTGGGGAAGGCAAACAAAAGACTGTTTTTTTTTTTTTGGGAGAACACTTCGACGGTGCAACAAATCTACTAAAGATACTGCCTACATTATGCTGGTCCAATTTCTTCTGGAGTATTGGTGCACAGTATGAGATTCATACCACAAATGTTTGATGCAGGACGTTGATAAAGTTCAAAGAAGAGCAACTAGTTCCGTATTATTGCAAAAGTGGAGTCTGTGGCATGGATGTCAGTCATTAAGACAAACACGTTTTTCATGCTCTAAGATCTTTTCACAAAGTTTCAACTCTAACTTTATCCTTAGATTGTGAAAAAAAATGTGTTGACTCTCACCTACACAGAAAAAAATTACTACTTTAATAAAATTAGAGAAATCTTAACTTGCGTATTTATTTTTTTTGCATGTAATATTCTGGTAAGGAATACTCAAAAAATAGTCTGAAAGAGTTCTAAAATGTGAAGTGCAGAGCAGTCATGTAGATGTAGATGTTGATGTAGATGTAGATGTAGATTCCAAAACTTTTCCTCGAAGTCCTCAACACAAATTCATTGAAATGCAACACAAAGCAACCCACAGACACGCTGTCCATTTGTTCATAGTAGTTGCCATTGAACAAGAAGTAAGGTAATGCGACATTAAGCTGAAGTGTCTAGTTAATGTGGCTCTAAACTTCTAATTGGTAACTACATGTGTCTAGTGGCACCCTAGTGAAGAGGGACATCAAAATGAGGCGTACAGTTAATTCACCTTTTCTGAGGCACAGCTCCTAAATTTGTTGTACAAAAGTCCCTTGTTTTGTATTTAGCATTACTATCTCCTAATGTGTGCAGTTAATACTGCTGTTCGGTATTTGGTCCAACTACTATGTCAGTCTTCTTCTTCAAGTTACTTAAAATGGAGTGCAGTGGTATGTCCACCTAGTCTGGTTTCAGAAATTCAACTAAATATGGTAGCACTTCAGCACCTGCTCATAATTTCTTGACAGCTATCTCTTGAAATGAGCTCGGAATGAGTTTGGACATTTCCCCTCCAAAGAGCTGATGGGATCCCCTTCTGTTTGCTTGTACACAAAGACTTGGTAACTCAGCTTACAGATTAGTTCATAAGTCTTTCATGATGTCATCCTTGCATAAAATTCTCTGCTTATCACATTTGAGTTGTTGTTGTGGTGGTCTTCAGTCCTGAGACTGGTTTGATGCAGCTCTCCATGCTACTCTATCCTGTGCAAGCTTCTTCATCTCCCAGTACCTACTGCAGCCTACATCCTTCTGAATCTGCTTAGTGTATTCACCTCTTGGTCTCCCTCTACGATTTTTACCCTCCACGCTGCCCTCCAGTACCAAATTGGTGATCCCTTGACGCTTCAGAACATGTCCTACCAACCGATCCCTTCATCTAGTCAAGTTGTGCCACAAACTCCTCTTCTCCCAATCGATCCCTTCTTCTAGTCAAGTTGTGCCACAAACTCCTCTTCTCCCCAATTCTATTCAATACCTCCTCTTTAGTTATGTGATCTACCCATCTAATCTTCAGCATTCTTCTGTAGCACCACATTTCTCTTCTCGTCCAAACTAGTTATCATCCATGTTTCACTTCCATACATGGCTACACTCCATACAAATACTTTCATAAACGACTTCTTGACACTTAAATCAATACTCAATGTTAAATTTCTCTTCTTCAGAAACGCTTTCCTTTCCATTGCCAGTCTACATTTAATATCCTCTCTACTTCGACCATCATCATCAGTTATTTTGCTCTCCAAATAGCAAAACTCCTTTGTCTCATTTCCTAATCTAATTCCCTCAGCATCACCACATTTAATTCGACTACATTCCATTATCCTCGTTTTGCTTTTGTTGATGTTCATCTTATATCCTCCTTTCAAGACACTCTCCATTCCATTCAACTGCTCTTCCAAGTCCTTTGCTGTCTCTTAGAGAATTACAATGTCATCAGTGAACCTCAAAGTTTTTATTTCTTCTACATGGATTTTAATACCTACTCCAAATTTTTCTTTTGTTTCCTTTACTGTTTGCTCAATATACAGATTGAATAACATCGGGGATAGGCTACAACCCTGTCTCACTCCCTTCCCAACCACTGCTTCCCTTTCATGTTCCTCGACTCTAATAACTGCCATCTGGTTTCTGTACAAATTGTAAATAGCCTTTCACTCCCTGTATTTTACCCCTGCCATCTTCAGAATTTGAAAGAGAGTATTCCAGTCAACATTGTCAAAAGCTTTCTCTAAGTCCACAAATGCTAGAAATGTAGGTTTGCCTTTCCTTAATCTTTCTTCTAAGGTAAGTCATAGGGTCAGTATTGCCTAACGTGGTCCAACATTTCTACGGAATCCAAACTGGTCTTCCCCGTGGTCGACATTACCAGTTTTTGTGCTGGTCTGTAAAGAATTCGCGTTAATATTTTGCAGCTGTGACTTATTAAACTGATAGTTCGGTAATTTTCACATCTGTCAACACCTGCTTTCTTTGGGAATGCTCACCAGATGGTAGAATTGTGTCAGGACTGCTTCTCCAAAGGCTGTCAGTAGTTCTAATGGAATGTTGTCTACTCCCGGGGCCTTGTTTCGACTCAGGTCTTTCAGTGCTCTGTCAAACTCTTCACGCAGTATCATATCTCCCATTTCATCTTCATCTACATCCTCTTCCATTTTTATTATATTGTCGTCAAGAACATCGCCCCTGTATAGACCCTCTGTATACTCCTTCCACCTTTCTGCCTTCCCTTCTTTGCTTAGAACTGGGTTTCCATTTGAGCTCTTGATATTCATGCAAGTGGTTCTCTTTTCTCCAAGGGTCTCCTTAATTTTCCTGTTGGCAGTATCTATCTTACCCCTTGTGAGATAAGCCTCTACATCCTTACATTTGTCCTCTAACCATCCCTGCTTAGCCATTTTGCACTTCGTGTTGATCTCATTTTTGAGACGTTTGTAAATTCAGTATCTGTTCTGCTACCCAAGAATTTCTGATAGCCCTCATCTTTATACCTACTTGATCCTCTGCTGCCATCACTATTTCATTCCTCAAAGGTACTACCCATTCTTCTGCTGTATTTCTTTCCCCTGTATTTGTCAATCGTTCCCTAATGCTCTCTTTGAAACTATTTACAACCTCTGGTTCTTTCAGTTTATCCAGGTCCCATCTCCTTAAATTCCCATCTTTTTGCAGTTTCTTCAGTTTTAATCTACAGTTCATAACAAATAGGTTGTGGTCAGAGTCCAAACCTCCCCCTGAAAATGTTTTACAACTTAAAATCTAGTTCCTAAATCTCTGTCTTACCATTATATAGTCTATCTGATATCTCCAGGGTTCTTCCATGTATACAACCTTCTTTCATGATTCTTGATTCACCTACTACGTTTCCTTCTCTTCCTTTTCCTACTGTCGAATTCCAGTCACCCATGACTATTAAATTTTCATCTCCCTTCACTACCTGAATAATTTTTTTTATCTCATCATACATTTCACCAATTTCTTCATTATCTGCAGAGCTAGTTGGCATATAAACTTTTTACTACTGTAGTAGGCGTGGGCTTCGTATCTATCTTGGCCACAATAATGCATTCACTATGCTGTTTGTAGTAGCTTACTCGCACTCCTATTTTTTTTATTGATTATTAAACCTACTCCTGCATTACCCCTACTTGATTTTGTATTAATAACCCTGTAATCACCTGACCAAAAGTCTTGTTCCTCCTGCCACCGAACTTCACTAATTCCCACTATATCTAACTTTAACCTATCCATTTCCCTTTTTAAATTTTCTAACCTACCTGCTCGATTAAGGGATCGGACATTCCACGCTCTGATCCATAGAATGCCAGTTTTCTTTCTATTGATAAAAAAGTCCTCTCGAGTAGTCCCCACCTGGAGATCCAAATAGGGGACTACTTTACCTCCGGAATATTTTACCCAAGAGGACGCCATCATCATTTAATCATACAGTAAAGCTGCATGCCCTCGGGAAAAATTACGGCTGTAGTTTCCCCTTGCTTTCAGTCGTTCGCAGTACTACAACAGCAAGGCCGTTTTGGTTAGTGTTACAGGGCCAGATCAGTCAATCATCCGGACTGTTGCCCCTGCAACTACTGAAAAGACTGCTGCTCCTCTTCAAGAACCACACATTTGTCTGGCCTCTCAACAGATACCCCTACATTGTGGTTGCACCTACAGCACGGCTATCTGTATCGTTGAGGCACGCAAGCCTCCCCACCAATGACAAGATCCATGGTTCATGGGAGGTAGCACTTTTGAGTAAGAACTTCAATTTTCAAAATTTCTCATTACCTTTCAGTGCAGAGGATCAACTAGGTAAAAAGACGAGGGCTAGTAGAAATCCTTGGGTAACACAAAAGATACTGATTTTAACTCTTGAAAGGAGAAAATATAAAAATGCAGTACATTAAACAGGTGAAAAGGAATACAAACTTCTCAAAAATGAGATCGATAGGGCGTGCAAAATGGCTAAGCAGGAATAGCTAGAGGACAAATGTAAGGATGTAGAAGCATGTATGTATCACTAGGGGTAAGATAGAAGACACCTACAGGAAAATTGAAGAGACCTTCGGAGAAAAGAAAACCACCTGTATGAATATCAAGAGCTCAGATGGAAAACCAGTCCTAAGCAAACAAGGGCAAGCAGAAAGGTGGAAGTGGTATACAGAGGGTCTACACAAGGATGACGTACTTGAGAGCAATATTATGAAAATGGAATGGGATGTAGATGAAGATGGAAATGGGAGATATGATACTGCATGAAGAATTTGACAGAGTACTGAAAGACCTAAGTCGAAATAAGGCCACAGAAGTAGACAACATTCCATTAGGACTACTGATAGCTTTGGGAGAGCCCGCCATGACAAAACTCTTCCATATGGAGAGCAAGATGTATGAGACAGGCGAAATACCCTCAGACTTCACGAAGAATATAATAATTCCAGTTCCAAGGAAAGCAGTTGCTGACAGGTGTGAAAATTACTGAACTATCAGTTTAATATATCACAGTTGCAAAATACTAACATGATTTCTTTACAGACGAATTGAAAAACTGGTAGAAGCTGACCTCAGGGAAGATCAGTTTGGATTCCATAGAAATGTAGGATCATGCAAGGCAAAACTGACCCTGTGACTTATCTTGGATGATAGGTTAATGAAAGGCAAAGATATATTTATAGCAATTGTAGACTTAGAGAAACCTTTTGTCATTGTTAACTGGTGTACTCTCTTTCAAAGTGTGAAGGTGGCAGGGATAAAATACAGGGACAGAAGGCTGTTTACAATTTGTACAGAAACCAGATGGCAGTTATACGAGTCGAGGGGCATGAAAGGGAAGCAGTGGTTTGGAAGTGAATGAGACAGGGTTGTAGTCTATCCCCGATGTTATTCAATCTGTATATTGAGCAAGCAGTAAAGGAAACAAAAGAAAAATTTGGAGTACAAATTAAATTTCATGGAGAAGAAATAAAAACCTTGAGGTTTGCCAATGACATAGTAATTCTGTCATAGACAGCAAAAGACTTGGAAGAGCAGTTTAACAGAATTGACAGCAATTTCAGCCATCTTCTAGTGTCAGAGAGGTACCTTTGTTTAGGTTAGGATCAGGATTCAGGCAATCTGTTTTGAGATAAGTCAAAATAACAGAAGAATCCCACACAATGCTTAAGAATACACAGAAAAGTAAGGTTAGCTTATTTCATCAAAATATTAGAGGGCTGAGTAATAATGTAGAAGAGGTTCTTGTCAGTTTGGAAAATTTAGAGAGCTCTGAAAAGATAGACATCCGGTGCCTATGTGAGCACCATATAACCACAGGTTTAGATAACTTACATATAAAAGAATACACTCTAACAGCTAATCAAGTTTAACTAGTATGGGAAAAGGAGGAGTTGTTACATATATATTAAGACAGAACACAAGTTCAAAAACACAGAGACAACTAAATTTTGTATTGTTCAGCGTATAGAAATGTGTGCTTGTGAATTAATACTGAAAAACAGTTCACTTAAATTTTAACTGTATACACGTCCTCACTGGGAAATTTTAGAGCTGTTTGTAAGGCATATGGATTCCCACCTAAGCTGTCACAAAGCAGCAAGCAGTTAACATACAATGAAGGCTTTCACAACCAGATGTTTCCGCTACAGAAAATTCTTCCGAGTTGTATGGCCATGGTCCATGGAACTTTTCTGTCGCTGACATTTCGTCCAAAGCTATGTTGGACATCTTCGGAGGTGGTCCTGGTTGTGCCGAGTCTTGCCGGCAAAACTTAGCACAATCAGGAGCACCTCTGACGATGTCCAACATAGCTTTGGATGAAATGTCAGGGATAGAAGAGTTCCATGGACCACGGTCATACAACCCGGGAGAATTCTTGGTAGCAGAAGCAGTTAAACAGTCTGGTGATTTCAATGTAGATTTTCTGAAGGGTTCCGATAGGAAAATGACCTGAAACCTCATTTGCATGCCCCAATTTTTTCTCAGCAGTTAACATTCCAACATGAGTGGATAAAGGCAATAGGACTATACCTGATAATGTTTTCTTTGATGAAGTTCAAAACAAGAAAATAACTTTATCCTCAAAACAAATGCTCTCTGCTGCTGCTGCTGCGGCTGCTGCTGGTGCACAGTTTGTTAGGATAAATAACTTGGTGCCTCAGAGTACAGATACTTGTTAGTGGAATTCAATTAGAACAATTAGTTATTCAACGACAAACATTTTTAATAGTACTTTACAAGAGATGGACTTGGATGAAAATTATAATGAACCAAACACCGACATAAAATTTAATCTAATCCATGATAAATTCATATCATTACTTGAAAATAGCTTCCCACATAATCTAATCGGAAAAGAAACAGCCATGTAAAAAAACTACGCATGAGTAGAAGGATTAAGGGCAAATTTACCTGTTGGCAAGAATGAGTAAAACTCGTGCAGTAGTTGCACACCACACTAGCTACTAAAATTTATGAACAATTAAATTAAAAAAAAGAGATGCACATCTATATTAAAAAGTGACTACCCTGGACCCCGAAAACAAATTCCCAGTTGTAGGTTGTCTGTCTAACAGCTCCAGGGGCAACAAAAATTTGATTTTCAGTATTTCATGTAACTACTGGCTAATTTAAAATGTTGTCATAAACTACTCACTAAAAGGTATAGTCTTATGTTAGTAGTATACATTAGAAGACACGTATTACAGTTAAAAACTGTGCGTTTGTCTTGAGTCAGCATCACTGGAGTTCATTCATCCAGTATCTGAGAATGAGAGCACTTAGTGATTTCCATGAAACTTTACACCTAATTTCAAACTTTTTTGAAACTTTCTCATTAAATCCTCCCGTCTCTCCATAAAATTATCGAAGGAAAAATGTTTGCTTACCACATTTTAACTGTTCATGCAGTTTAACTTAACAGCATCAGGTATGACATTTTAATTTATTACTATTTTACTACTACATGTATTCACAACACACTTTGCAGACAGTATCCACATATACCACTAAACATATTTGCAAAATTATATTGCTGTATGACACACAGTCCAGCAGTTATTATGTAAAACATTGAGATGCATGAAAACGTTGCTCAAAATGTAGTACAAATCACCCTGTATATATTCATTGATTGTCTTTAATAAAAATGGCACAGCTGTGTATTTTATAATGCAATTTTTAACCTATTCTAGAATGGCATCCCACCTGAGCAGCAATAACATCCTCAGCAAATCACAGTTTGTGGTTTCAGAAGGGATGCTCAACTGAGAATGCCATCTACACATTCATTTGACAAATTTTACAAGCACTAACAACCAACACAGCACAAACTGGTATTTTCTGTGACCTGTCTAAGGTGTTTGACTGAGGATCACAATATTCTCCTGGATAAATAGTTTTCTGCAATTTATAGTGAAGCAAACCAATGCATAATACCATACCTAACTAAAAGAATGCAGAAAATTTTCCTTAATAATTTAACAAATGTGAGCTGGTGAGATTGTTGTCAATGGGGAGGAATCACTTTAAGGGTTCCACAAGACTCAATTTCAAGTACCCTACTGTTTCCTGATAAATTAATTTATATCTGACATACAATAAGCAGAATTGGTCCTTTTTGTAGATGACACTAGTAATGTAATTAATCCAAGCATACATACAGAAACACAAGAAATAGTAAACAACATTCTTGAGAGCACCATTGGTTTTCTGCAAACAGTCTCCTGCACAATTTAAAAAAAAGACACACCATCTTCAGTTCTGCACATCTAGGGTCCTACACCAATGATAAGTGTAGCACTTGGTGAGGAAATAAGAAACTGGGTCGATACTTCAAACTCTTAGATGTTCATATTCATGAGAATTTAAACTGGAAAAAGCAAATTTTGCAACTTCTAAAACAACTTTGTTCAGCCACATTTGCAATTAGAATTATTGCAAATCTTGGAGGGAGAGAGAGGGGGGGAGAGAGAGAGAGAGAGAGAGAGAGAGAGAGAGAGAGAGAGAGAGAGAGAATCATTAAGTCGACACATTTTGATTCAATAACATCATATTGAATAATGGTTTGGAGTAGCTCACCTTAATGGGGAAAGACTGTGCATTGCTCAAAATTTGCTGTAAATTACCCACTGCAGTTCAGAAGGAACAATGATATACAAACATGGGTTTGACAAAAATATGGATACATCGCAAAAAATGCACCTTCAACATAAATGCATATGCTAGCACAGCCAGAAGGTTGCACTGCTGTATTTGATCGAGAATGGCACACGTGCAATGTCTTCAATGCTTCGAAAGTGCCAGTTATGGTCAGAAAAGTATTCTATTTAGTTCTGATGTAACTAAGTCAATTCGAACTTGGGCAAATTGTTGGTGCTCATATGGTGGGTGCTTCCAAAACCCAGGTAGCCAGAGTGTTTGGTGCTTCAAGAGGCACCATATTGAAGATTTATAGTGCATACAGGGCAAGACGATCATTATCTGCTAAGTCACAACACGGATGGAAGTACATGTTTAGTGATTGTGACAGATGGTCTCTGAAGAGGATTGTGGCGAAAAATTAGGCGACAATGGCTTCAAAAGTCACTGCAGTACTGAATGTCTCATTGTTAAACTTTGAAGCATCAAAACATGAAGAATGCTCAATAAGCAGAAAATTGCCAAGTGAGCTGGAATTCCAAAACCATTTATCAGTGATGTAAATGCCCGTAAACAAGGTGGTGAAGTATTAAAACTAGGTCTATGGATCAATGGAAGGAAGTCACTTTGTCTGACAAGTCTTTTCACACTGTTTCCAACTCCTGGCCAACTTTATGTCCCAAAAGTGAAACACGGTGGAGGTTTGTTGGCTATTTGGGCAGTCATATTACGGCATTCCATGGGCCCCATGAATACTCTGGAGTCACATTACTGCCAATGATTGTGTGACCATCTTGTTACACAGGAGTGCTTTTGTAACCACGAGGATGAATTTTCACCTCTCATCTGGCCACAACAGACACCAGATACCAATATTATTCAGCCTTTGTGGTTTACTTTGGAGAGAAGGGTACACAATTGTTATCCACCTCCATTATTGTTATCTGAATTCCCATTATTTTGCAGAAATGATGCTATAAGAGTACCTCAAGAATGACACAAAAAACAGTATTTATCCTTTCTGAGATGAGTTGAAGCTGTTTTGAATCCCAACAAGTTTCCTACAAGATATTAGGCATGATGAAGTGGTGGTGTGGTGTTTTTGGTGGTTCCAAATTTTTGGCCAGTCCCTGGAATTACAATACCAGATGACAAATGACATTCATTATCCCACACTAAAGCTGACTTTGGCACAAAAAAGGGGTACACAATGCTGCCACCAAAATTTTGGATTACTTACCCAATGATATATCTCTAGCAGACAAAAAAGTTACATTTGAAAACAAATTGAAGAAGTTTCTCCTTGACAACTCTTTTTCTGTAGAAGAATTTCTATTTCTGAAATGTGGTTGGTATGGAATTACTAATTCACAAATGTATTTTAAAAAGTTGTAAAAGTTCAGCATATATCAGTATTTACATATGAATGTGTAATGCCAATGTGAAAACGACTGCTTTGACACCATTACATTTACTCATACAAATGATTCATTGAACATGTAACTAACTTATACTCTCAGGCATTATGGAAATGCTCTGTGAACTCAAATCAGACACTGCAGGGAAGATTTTTTTCACAAAACACTATTGACAAAGTTTAGAGAACCAGCATTTTGCATGCGAGAGAGAGAGAGAGAGAGAGAGAGAGAGAGAGAGAGATAAAGATAAATCAGTCCTAAACTTACACAGTAGTTTTAGTGAACCATTTTATAAACAGCAGCAACCCACAGTGTTGTCAATTTGTGCATATCGCCAGACCTACAAGTATAAGTGGTACCAAGTTTGTCTTTATTTTAACAAATTACTCCTCAGTAAGTAATGTACCTGCTTAGCAGACAGGGTATTTAAAAAAATCAAAGTCATTACATATAAAAACTTTTACTCATTCTGCACACACTACTAAGGAAGACAGAAATTAGTCTGATGTGAGAAATGTACAAATATTCACAAACAACTTTATCAATTTAATTTTATCCAGAATTCACCCTTTGCAGAAGTGTGTGTACTGAATACGCAGGATGTAAAACAAATAATAACTTGTGTTGATATGCTAATGTGAAACACAGTTCTGCACATTGAACACCAATGTAATGTCACGGAGTGCTGCATAGTCTCTAGAATGCACTTCCCCATGACAACTTCCCACTCTACAATGGAACTGGTGTAAGAGTCAAATTACACTTATTGATGAACCCAAAGGAATGAAAATGCATTGTGTAACATAGTAATGCATGAATATTTTGAACTTAAGGTGTTGGTGACTGTACCTACTGAGTGTTAACCCTTTGACTGCTTCAGGTGAGTTCTCTGCATTCCATGCTGAGGTGACCTTTGTTATGCCAGTACTGCTCACCAAATGGTGGTGCCTATGCCAAGAGATGGTGCACCAACTGATGTAAATACTTATCTTATATTTTGAAAAGTATTAGGTGAAAAAATACTCTGTTTCTGTTTTTAGCTACAAGACAGCTTGTGTGTGAGTGTTATCTAGCAACACAAAGATAATTGGAAAGCAATAATGAACCTGAGTTTCCTGAAAATCTGTGACAAAACCTGCAAACCCAGTCCATTATCCGACAAATTATTGTTGAATCTTTAACTGCATTATTAACAATTTTCAGGCAAGCATAGTGCATGATCGTTCATTATATGGTTTCCTGTAATGATACAAATGGTGAACATTTTCACTTTTCTGCATTATTTGCTTTCATCTCTTGTCTGTAGCATTGTCGAAAATAAACAGTTTGGCATATTTTCTGCAAGCATGAAATGATTTGACTTTACTCTCAATACATTGGGGAGTTCATTTGACATCTACTAAATTAAGAACTGACAATATGCAATGTCAAAGAAATTTATTAATGAAATCAAAACAGAATAAATATTTAGATGTATATAACTGAAAACTTCTGTTTGAAAGATATGAAACATTAATTATTAACAATTTTTGTAATTTTTATTGTGTTTTTAACATTCTGTATCATGTAACAATAAAGCATGATTTTTTAAATTGTGTTCAGATTTATGACAATGTTTTTATAATAATGAGATGTTACTTGAAACTTTCAGAGATTTGATCTCCAAATTTTATTAGCATAGATACAATTTCATTCTTGATTCATAAATATGCAGTATCATATACAAAAATTCTATCAATGTTACTACATCTTGTCTATGAAAGAACAGCTTAAGTTATTCTGTGAAGGAGATGTATGTACATGGCACTTCATTTTATAAATCTTATTTTGTGCATAATGATCAAAGTGACATTGATCTGATAACTTGAACAGAACAATTTAAATCTGTTAGTTTACATAATTTTTCACCATTACATATTCATTGTCGTCACAGCTATTAACAATCAGACATAGAGGAAATCTTCAATACGCTTTACAGACATAACAGAATTTGGAATCTCACCTTATGAATATTGTGCACACTGATGAAATGAAACTGGCATATTCCATTTAGGAGAAGCACTTTGAGGTACAATTCCAGGAGATTGACACAGTGTTCCTGGCTGGAGAATATATGGGCCTGTTGCAATATTGTAATATGCATATCCAGGGTAGAAGCTACTTTCAGCAGGAACTGGCTGTGTCAAATTGGTGGTTTGAGATAGTGATGAGGTGTCATTTTTTGAATCAGTTTCCTGAGTAATAGCTAATGGTATATTAGTAGCTACTGGATAATGAAAGTAAGGCACTGATATAGGAACAACTTGTGTCTCTCCATCAACTGGGTACACTGGCATGTACTGTGTATTATACATTGTCAGACATGGCTGGTTCATGCCAGTTCCTACTGTGTGAGCAGGAGATCCCATGTTGCTACTAAAATTGGAGTTTTCACACCCATGGTCCATTATAATAGCAGATCCTTGTGGATCATCTGTGAATTTCTGTTGTCCTGTTTGTTGTAAATGACCTGAAAAAGAAGTTCACCATTTAATGCAGGAAAATCCTATTCAGAAAATTGTTAAATCAGTATGACAGATGGAGTGCCTTCAGGAAGTGCAGCTATCATTAGACCAATAAAAATTCATACAAATAAATTAGTACTTCTAGGTTGCAGCACATGTGACTTCTTCAGCAGAGAGGAAAAAGGAGGGGTGGGGTGGGGTGGGGTGGGGTGGGGGGTGGAGGTTGTCACATACAGTAAAGTTGAAAAGGGGGCCCCATGAGTCATGATGTAGAGGGAGAGGGTCATCAATTGCAAGATGGCGCAGCTATTCTTGAATATTATCACCATGCTCAACAATGGGTTTTTATGCTCACACAGCTGCTGCTTCAGCCACCACCACCACCACCACCACCACCACCACCACCAGAACAATGAAGTTGTCTGCTTTCAGGTCATGGGTGGGATTCAAAATGAAAAGTATTTGAGATCTGAAAAGGTTTTTATGGAAAAACTGGCATGTAATACAGCACGTGAAGAATTCTTGGAACAAGCGGAAAGAGTAAAGTTCTTTCTTTAGCCAAGAACAGCAGAAGAATCAAGAGTGTTTCTTGGCTTGATCAGGTAATACTGGATATTTATTGCTAAATTTAGCAAAATTGCGAAGCCATCCCATGAGCTATTAAAGGAAAGAATAACATATGAATGAGGTGAAGGACAAAACACACTGACTGATGAAGTGAAGAAATTTGTTAACCCACCATTGCTTCAGTATCCAGACTTTGTGAAACCATCGACAGGGATGACTGATGCATGCAATGCAACTCTGGGGGCTGTTTTGTCAGAAGGCAAGAAAATTGGTGAAGACTTTGCCATTACATACACATCCAGGGTGCCGAATAAGGTGGAATTGAACAATAGTACCACAGAGGAAGAATTGTTGGCTCTATTATAAGCAGTGAAACAGTTCTGGCCATACATATATGGATGAAGGTTTACAGTGCTAACAGACAATCAACTGTTAATACGTACCTTTAGTGTTAAGGATCCAAGTCTGAGTCTCCTGAAGACTCCTTTAAGACTATGATTTCGAGGCTATATGTAAACTAGGCAGGTTGAACAGTAATGCAGATGCTCTGGGCACAATAAGGCCTGGAGAACAGGAATAAAGAGACAAGAAACAAGTAGTTCATAAAAACACTAATGTAGGGACAGAGCAACTGAGGAAGATACCTCAAGAGTTTGCAACAAGCACAAATAGCCCCAGAGGTAGGAAGAGAAATAGAAAATGAAGAGGAAATAGTCCAGAAGAGAAGCAGACTATATTAAGAGAGATGCATGATAACCCATTTTGAGGTCACCGAGATATGTGTAGAACTTCTGAGAGAATAAAGTCTCATAAGCAGTGCCATGGAATAAAGCTTGATATTTGTGACTATATACAGGAGTTTTCACCATGTTAGAGACATAAGTATACACAAGCAAAAACAAGAACACTCTCCGAGATCACAGACACAGCTGATACAGTGGGTCATTACATCAAGTACAGGTAAGAGATATGTTAACATGTCAGGATGATATAAGTAAATTTATTTTAGCAGTTCTGATTAGAAAGGCAAGATATAGTCGCTGAAGTGCTTGTGGAACAGATAACACTGAGGTATGGAATTCCACTAGTCCTGGTAATGGACCAAGATTTGAATTTCTTGAGTGATGTTTTCAGAAGAGAGAGTAGAGTGTTAAAGTTTAAGCAGATAAAGACTACGGATTATCACCTAGAATCCAATGGTGCACTAGAACGTTATCATCATAACCTGTCAAATATCTAAGGCATTTTGAACAGGGGATCAAACTTAGTGGGACAAGTGGGTGCAATATACAAATTGTGTGTTTAATACCACACCACATAATAGCAGAGGATCCACACCGTTCGAACTATTGTATGGAACAAAAAGAAACGTACCAGGAATACTGCAGCAGGAATCAATACATGCAAGTTACACGAGGGCGAGAATGCAGGAAGCACACAAAACATTGAGAGAATTGACAGTAAAGAATAAGAGAACAAGTAATGAACAATAGAATGAAAAACAGAACCTGAAAGAATTTAAGGTCAGTGAAAAAGTATTGCTCTTCAATTAATTGGTAAGACAAGACAAATCTAGAAAGCTAAATTCACAGTGGTGGAGGGCCACATGAAGTAGTAAGGGTTAATACTCTAAATGTATTAATAAAGGTTAAAAGGAAGGTACATGCAGACAGATTGAAACAATGCTCTTAGTTTCAGGCATGGCACATGCAGGAGGAATGTCACTTCTGCTACTGCTACTGCTCCTGCTACCACCACCACCACCACCACCACCACCACCACTAGTAGTAATAGCCTGAAGTTCCAACTAAGAGCAAATGACCAGGTGTTTTGAAATAACTAACATAGGTAAGTCTTCAGGACTGTATTACATAATTTAGGGGAAGCCGAAATGTACAGTACTACTTGAAGAATTGTAACAAGTGTAAATTCAATACTATAACAGATCAATTTCAGAAGACTGAAAGGTGTGGAAAATTGGCAATGCAGAGATGTAGGGACACAATTAATGAACTGAATATGGGATTAACTGAGTGTCACCTGTTAGATGAACAACTAACAGAACAGAGGCAGAAAGTCACAGTAACAGAACAGAGGCAGAAAGTCACAGTAACAGAACAGAGGCAGAAAGTCACAGTAACAGAACAGAGGCAGAAAGTCACAGTAACAGAACAGAGGCAGAAAGTCACAGTAACAGAACAGAGGCAGAAAGTCACAGTAACAGAACAGAGGCAGAAAGTCACAGTAACAGAACAGAACAGAGGCAGAAAGTCACAGTAACAGAACAGAGGCAGAAAGTCACAGTAACAGAACAGAGGCAGAAAGTCACAGTAACAGAACAGAACAGAGGCAGAAAGTCACAGGGCAACAGAAATCAGTCCAGCAATTAACAAGGCACAAGAGCAGAAGAAAGAGAGGTCTCTCTAACTTTGTTAGACAGGTAAGTAAAATAACAGTTTGAACATCAGATGAAGCTTATGCTATGTATTATAAGAAACACATATAGGCCGTGGGAAGGAACTCTTAAGGACTCCAAAGTTGACTAAAGAATAAGTGGCAGTAGTAAGAGCAACACTGCCTGGAGTAGATAGAATAGTAAACGCAATAAAGGAAAATGAACACGCCTTAAAATCAAGTCTGAAAAGACCTGAAATATCCACTAAGTCATACGTTAAGGAAGCAGACATTAAATTTAACAGGGTAACAACATTTGTAACAATATGTGAACAGGTGTTGCAACTGCCAGATGAATTTGGGACAAAGGAAGCAGAATATGAACAAATAAATGCAATTGTCAATGCACAGGAGAGCATATTGTAGCCACACAAGTCCAATTCAGATTGTAAAATTTCTCAGTTTAATAAGAGAAGCATTAAAAGACAGTTTTATGCTCCTCTAGCTGGATCGTCAGGATACCTGTTATCAAAGTTAATTGATGTAGGGGTATTCACAGCTGGACATATATCAGATTATGTGGTAATTGTTCTTTTAGTTGATAATGATATGTTTAATTTGCATAAAATGTTTCCTTCTTCACTCAAGAGGAAAGTACAAATTTATCCAGCCTGAAGCAGAGTTTGTTAACTGACAAAGCAACAAGACAGTTCCCAAGTCTGTCGCCTGAACAACTAAATTGTTAAGAATTAAGTAAGAACAAACAGCTGTACAGACATAGGTTTGCACTACTATAAACATTTTTACTCCGCTGCTCGACTCGCTGCAGCTCGCACCGTTACCGTTAACGCCACTAGCCCATCGCCATGTCCGGACGCGGAAAGGGAGGCAAAGTCGAGGGCAAGTCAAAGTCCCACTCAAGCAGGGCTGGGCTCCAGTTCTCGGTTGGCAGAATCCACCGCCTCCTGCGCAAGGGAAACTACGCTGAGCGTGTCGGCGCCGGGGCGCCTGTCTACCTCGCTGCAGTCATGGAGTACCTCGTGGCTGAGGTGCTCGAGCTGGACGGAAACGAGGCCCGCGACAGCAAGAAGACGCGCATCATCCCGCGCCACCTGCTGTTCGCCATCCGCAACGACGAGGAGCTCAACAAGCTCTTGTCGGCTGTCACCATTGCACAGGGTGGTGTCCTGTCCAACATCCAGGCCGTTCTGCTGCCAAAGAAGACCGAGAAGAAGGCCTAAAAGAGCGCACTCGACACGCGGCCCCGCCACGCCCAGCACCGCTGCGTGCTCCCTGCATGCAGCCCGCTTTGCCAGCTCGGCAAATTTATGCATAAATACTACTAATAATGCTCATGTCAGCCTATATGAAGCAACAAAATCCTGACAATAGCATATTTTAAATGGAATGCGTACAGTTTTCAACATAGCAGAGACATGACAACATTTGGCGATGGGTTACCACCATTTGGCGATGGTTTTTTATCAATTGAGTGGTGCTAAAATCTTTACCTAGCCTTGCCAATCATTACACTGCGGCATTCTGCAACCTGTGACATAGCATTTACTACGCACCAGAAGATGCAACTCCAAAATTGCGAAACCAGTTGGGTTGGTTTATAAGTGACCTAAACAAATACAGCCACAGCAGACCATTAGCCATTTCATTCAGTTTCATTTTAATAGTTTTAACACCAGTATTTAAAAAAAAAAAAAAAAAAAAAAAAAAAAAAAAAAAAAAAAAAAAAAAAAAAAACTGCCCACTGTAGGAAGTGTCAAGCAATCATGTTTAACTATTTTAGTCATGTTTGCCCGAATTTTCAAATTATCTGTTGTGTGATAAATAATAAAAAAACAAACATTTCCTTGTTAAATTTATAATTATCTTTAGCTCATGTTGTCACACAGCTTGATGATTGCGAGTGGTAGGGAAAAGGTTCGATGACCTGGAAATAATGGACAATGAACAGCAAGAGGAGATTAAACATATCAGACATTTCTCATTTCTATCATTACTTACATAACATAATACTTATTACATTGGTTATAGTAACATGCTGCAAACAATATACACTGACCAGCCAGAATATTATGACCACCTACCTAATAGCCAATATGTTCACCTTCGGCATAGATAACAACAGTATGGAAGCACTGAGGCCTCGGTAGGTTGTCACCACATCTGTAAGCACAAGTCACCTAATTCCTGTAAATTCCAGGGAAGGGGGAGGGCGGTGTGATGATCTCTGATGCCATATTATGTCACATCCCAAATGTGTTTAATAAGGCTCAGATCTGGTGAGTTGGGGGAGGGGTAAGGGTGGGGGCAGCACATCAATTGGAACTCCCTACCATGTTCCTCGAACCACTCCATCACACTCTCAGCTTTGCGACATGGCACACTATCTTCCTGAAAATGCCACTGCCATTGGGAAACATGATCTTTGTAAAGAGGTGGATGTTGTCTGCAAGCAGTGTGATACTCCTTAGCCATCATGGTGTCTTGCATGAGCTCCACTGGACTCATGGATGCCCAATGTCAGTGTTTCCCTGGGAATAATGGAGCCACCACAAGCTTGCCTCTGTCCTGCAATACAGGTGTCAAGAAGCTGTTCCATTGGAAGACTACATATTCGTGCCCTCCCATCAGCATGACGAACAAGGTATTGGGATCCATCAGACCATGCAACACACTGCCACCTCGCCAATGTCCAGTGCCAATGGTCATATGCCCATTTCAGTCATATTTGCCAATGCTGTGGTGTTAACATTGGCACATGCATGGGTCACCAGATGCAGATGACCATTGTCAGGATTGTTCAGTCACACTTTTACTCTGCCCAGCATTAAAGTCTGATGTTAGCTCTTCCACAGTTTGCCGCCTGTCCTGTTCTACCAGTCTGCTCAGCCTATAACATATGACATCTGTAAAGAGGGGTGGCTGCCCAACCCCATGATATCATGTGGTTTCCCTTTGGTTTTGCACATGTTGAAGACACCACCGCATTCATCAAACATCCAACAAGTCATACAGTTTCCGAAATGCTTGTGCCAAGCCTCCAGGTCATCACAGTCTGCTCTTGGTCAAACTCAGATCGATTGCATGTGTCCCCATTCTACACACAGACAGCACAATTGATTGATAGAGGAGGAGGGGATGGGGGTGTCATCAATCGTGCGATTCAAAAGCTACTTGCTTAAGATAGAGGGCCCATTAAAAGGGGGCAGATCCCATCAGAGGGGATGAACTATAAAGCAAGGAAATTACATCACACACACTAGAAGGCATAGAAGAGTAGGTCAAATCTAAAAAATTGGACAAACAGAGGGTTAAAAGAGTGGTCTTTGCATGGGAGGAGGGGTCGTGGCTCCCAGACCTAGACAACAATAAGAGAGCCCCAATCACCCTGCCTCTGCTCCAGGAGTAAAGCAAAACCTTATTACTGAAAATAAAAACCACTTTCACATAGGAAACTAAGGATCAGTTCAACCATCCATGAATCGTCTGCTAACATTAAAGTCAAGGAATCTGGAAGGCTATACTTAGTATCAATGGCCAAAAGAGGGTGACATTCCACCAATATGTGGGATACCATCAGTCTGGCTGCACAAGCACATTGTGGTGATGGCTCATGACACAAGAGAAAATAATAGGTGAGCCTAGTATGATTGATGCATAGACGGCATAAGACAATGGACTACTACTGAGAGGAGTGGAAGGAATACCTCCAAACTGCAATAGTCTCCTTGATTGTGCAGAGTTTGTTACTGAGAGTAGTAGTGCACTACATGTAAATCAACTTGTGGGCAAAGAGATTTAATGTATATCCACAGATCTACACCTGGAATCATGAAAGGAAATTGGTGGGGGTGGGGGAGGGGGAGGGGGTGGTAAGTATCTGCTCCTCTAGCCAAATGGTCAGCCAGTTCATTCCCTGGGATGCCCGCATCATAGGACTCAGAGGAAGGCAACAGAGCAGGTGGCATGCCCAAGGACAAACATAAGATCTTGGATAGCAGAGACCAAAGGGTGACCATAGTAGCATTGGTCAAAAGATACAAACCGAGTTTGTACATACTAAAACACTGTGGAGGGAGGCATGAAAAACCAAATGGAGGGCCCTGTTAAAGGCTAACAGTTCTGCTGTGTAAACTCTACATGATCCCAACAGTAACTATTGTTTAATGCCAGTAGATCCCACCTTTTCAAACATTTTAAAACCATCAGTGTAGAAGATGATATCACCATGGAACTCCTCTAGGATTGAATGTAAAAGACACTGGAACATCACAGAGACCTTAGGATTCTGAAATAAGTTGGTTTTAATCAGTGATAAAGGCACCATCCAAGGCAGGGTGTGGGAGGAAATACACGGAGAACTTTCCAGTAAGTCCAGGTGGAGATCCTGACAGAGGTAAGTGAAACATATTTTAAGCAGCAATCCCACCTGAGGGTGGATATCAGGTGGCAGATGTCCCTCACTTACAAAGATGACAAGATAAATGGGACGGTCAGGGAATCGTCGAATGGCAATTGCATAACAAGCCAGGTGTTGGCTCCATAGTATTTATAGAGGGGGAATCCCCACTTCTGTGGGGAGACTGTCAACAAGACTAGTGCTAAAGGCACCCATAGCCAGACACACCCCATAACGATGAACAACATCAGGTACTTTCAGAGTAAAAGAAGTCACCGAGCCATAAACCTGACAACCACAGTCTAGTCTGGGCAAAACCAGAGTGTGGTAAAGATGGAGAAGAGTAACACAGCCTGCACTCCAAGATGTGTGGGCCAGAAAGCAGAGAGCATTAAGCCTCCACATGTATGTGGTCTTCAGGTGGAGAATATGGGGCAGCCACGTCACCTTTTTATCAAAATTAATGCCCAAAAAACAGGATTGTGCTCCAACATCGAGGTGCTGGTTGCTTAAATAAAGTTCTGAATCGGGCTGTACTCTGGGTTGACAGCAAAAATGCATAACCTGCATTTTGAAGGGAGAAAACTGGAGACCACAGGAGAGGGTCCATGCAGAGGCCCATCAGATGGTGCCTTCGAGCTGGTGTTCAGAAGATGCTACCAAGAGGGAGCTGCACAAGATGCAACAACCGTTGACATACAACGCCTGGGTAACCAAACGACCAATAGAAGGTACAAGCCCATTGATGGTAATAAAGAAGAGTGTGACACTTCACACAGGACCCCTGTGGGATACTGATTCTCCTGGATCTGAGAGGTTCTGAGTGAAGTACCAACTCGAATCTGAGGAGCCGAGGGGATAAAAACTAGCAGATAAAAATTGGGAGGGGGGCTGTGAAAGCTCCAGTCATGGGTGGTAAATAAAATGTGATGGCATCAAGCTGTGTTGTATACCTTACGTAGGTTTGAGAAGACTGTGACAAGGTTGCTGATAGATAGTAAAAACCTGTTGGACTGCTGTATCCAATCTGAGTAAACGATCAGTTTGAGATTGTCCTCTTTGGAAACCACCTTGATATGGGGACAAAAGGCCCCATGATTCGAGTACCCAACATAGTCTGAAGCTACGCATTCTCCCGAGCAGTTTAGAAAGTATGTTGGTCAGGCTAATCTGGCAGTAGCTGTCAAGAGACCTTAGGTTCTTCCCAGGCTTAATGATGAAGATAACTATGCAGTCTCGTCATTGCGAGGGAGAGGCACCCACGAGCCAAATGCAGTTGAAGACCCTGAGTAGATATTGCCTCCAGGTAATGTCCAAGTGTTGGATGACGTGGTTGTGTATGGAATCCATGTCTGGGGCCGTATCATGTGATGAGGTAAGAGCCTGCAAGAATTCCCATTCAGTGAAGAGTTCATTATAGGATTCAGCTTGTTGGGGATGGGTGTGTGGGTTGGTTTGGGGGGTAAACGTGTGGGTGGGAAGGGAAACGTTTGGGTGCGTGGGTGGGGGGGGGGGGGGGGGGGGGAAGGGAAACGTTTGGGGGAATACGTCCATTTGACATTGGCCAGCTTTTTGGAGCGTTATACACTTCATGCATCAAGCATCTGCTTGGGGGGGGGGGGGGGGGGGGAGGAGACAGACAGCACGCTCACTGATACTACACACAATGTGCGTGTGGCTAGCAGTAATTCCTCACCAAATAATACAGCTATCATTTGGAAGGGTTTATATCTATAGGAGGTTGGTAGCCAGAATGTTCTGGCCGATCAGTGTAAAATGCTGCAGAGATTGTTTCAGAATGACAGAATGATATGGTAGAGAATTATATTGACAATAACAACTGTTGTGGGAAAATTTGTGTTATATTGTCTGGGCATTACTTTACTCTGGTAGATATGTCATCTCAACACACTCTGAACATAGGGGACAGATGAGAGAGTTATTTTTGCAAGTCGATATTCTGGCTGCTATTAGTTTATTTATCAACTGTCATTTTTTATTTGTAATTCACTGTTGCTACTTGAGTAAGTCCAATAGAGCCATGACAGCAGCGGTGGCAGCCAGAAGCACTTGAATTGTGTATGGGAATAATGCCACTAGACAGAGAACAACAAGAAAATGGTTTTCTCATTTTAAGGAGGATTGTTTATACATTAATGACTCTCCATTTTCAGGAAGACTTTTGGGTTGAAGATCATTAGAACACATTAAGACACAGTGATCCACATCAGTGTACTCAAGAACTGGCAAATATTATAGAGCTGATCATTCCACCACTGTGTAGCATTTGCATGCAATGGGGAAGGTTCAAAAATCTGGTGTATGGGGTACCGCATGCTCAAAGCCAAAATCACAAAAATTAATGGGTGACTACATGAGAAACTTCTAGTTGTTATCAACTGGCTTGTGAACAACACTGGCAATTCCTTTCTAAAAATCATTACTGATGATGAGAAATGGTCTCTCTAAGATAGCATAACGAAAAGAAAGGAATAGTTGAGATCAAACAAAGCAGAAATTCCCCATACAAAAGACCTGAGTGCATCCAAAAAAGAGAATATTATGCAACTGGTGGGGACAGCGACAGTGTGGTGTACTACGTATTGCTTCCTGGAGGTGTAACCATAACTGCTGACAATTATTGCCAACAACTGAAACATCTTGCAGATATAATCCAGGAACAATTACCAGGATGACTGCATGAAGTGATGCTACTCCACAATAATGCCCACCTGCATTCTGCCAGACTGACAAATACTATACAGGAGTGGGTTGGGAAGTCATTCTGCACTGACCTTAGTCACCTGATCTTGCACCCACAAATTTTCACCTTTTCCATTCTCTACTGAACAAGCTTCAAGGAACTTGTTTTGTGTATGAAAGTAGGCTCCGAACATGGTGCAACAAGTTTTTCACTTTAAATTCATGTGATTTCTATTGACTCAAAATCAAAAAGTTATCCGAGTATTGGCAGTAATGGAAAGAAGCAGACAGCTTCAGTGGACATAGGAGTGAGAAGTGATAGCAGATGGAGGCAGCCAGTATTAACCCAATGTTGCTGGGTCAGAATTAAATAGCTGCTAGGATCTGTTGATTATAGGATCAGATGTGGGTTTGAGTAAGCAGACAGAACAGTGATAGACAATCACTGCCTCTGTGCAAGGATTTGATTTTAAGCATGGAGGTACCTCATCCTGTAAGGTCAATTTGTACTAAACATTTGGTATAAACTTCAATGTTAATTAATCGTTTCTATCATTTATTTTACTTGTCATCCACCTATTTCCTTAACTTTTATCAGGGCATTCACATCAGACAATCAAGTCTCCCTCTTAATTTGTCAACTGAATGAATTCTCTGTAGCACAAAGACCAGTTGCTCAATCCCTGTCAAAACTGATGAACACGCGATCTAGTGTCCAGTTGCTCAATCCCTGTCAAAACTGATGCTTGGGACATGACAATGCCAGTGTGATTGAATTTAGATGTAGGGCCATAGGTTACAGTTTTGAACAGAATGCATATCTCAGGAATGGAGGTGGACTTTGATGAGGGATCTGATACTGAACTGGAGCTGCAATTTGTGTGTTCGGATATAATTATATGAGTGACTGAAATTGGAGATGTGAGCTAAGTTATGCAGGCATTTTGGTAAATGAAATATTTTGAGGATTACACTTTGAGCTGAACAGTCACAGTTATCTGAAGTTACAATCCTCAGAATAAATTTATTGCTCAAGTAAATGTGAAGACAAACAGTAATCTTTTTCAAATTAAAATATTTGAGTATAGGGCTGTAGTCCATTGTGGGATTGGAGTTACAAGAGTAGAGTTGATCATAAAAATTGAGCAAATGAAATAACAAAAGCAAGATGTTCTATAAATAAATATAATGCTTTGGCACGTGAGGAAGGGCTTATACTCATTCCTTGCTATGTACATTTGTTTATATTAGCTCATAGTGGTAACTGTTGTAATGAAGAGCAAGAGGAGGGAATCAAACTTTGAACACTCAGTAGATATTGGTGTACTGAGAAAAAATATTATAATGGTTGAATAATATGACCCCAATGTTGAATAACATGACATCCTATTTTTGTCTCTCTTCCTCCCCATTCCTCAAAAGCCTTGTCCTCAATTAATCTGGAGTTTGAGTGCTTTGTCTTTACACCCCCCCCCCCCCCCCACCAATTTCACAACCATCTTGTTTCTTCTTTCTTGCCCTGGAGAATTGCCTGTGGTTCCAAAAGCTAGGGGTTTTGTTTGTACTAATAGCTGCAGTTCATAAAGGCATGAAGGCAAGAGTACTGACCAGCCCATCTGGAACAGTAATTTGTTCAGTATTGTCAACAGACCAATCATGTATGTTCCAAAAAATTGTAAAGGGTAAATACAATAGTAAATGAAATAAGATAAAAATTAATTTAAATATGATTTGAGAGAGAGGAAATTTCTTACACGATATATTCTTCAACCACAGCACATCCAACACAGCACATACACCAACTGGTAACTTAGGGACAACAAAATTCAGTATTAAGCATAGAAGACCAAAGGAATGATATAAACATTTAATGTGTTGTCAGTGATTAGTCATTAGGGATGCAGCACATATTTAGATTTGGTAAAGCTTTTTTTTTTTTTTAAGAAACAATATTGCTTTAAATGATATGGGGGAGCCACAAGAAATCTAAAGCTGGGTGGACAGGCACAGATCTAATCCCTGTGCCACCTTGCTCAACAACACAACAAAAATTAAGCAGTAAACAATCTATGGAAGCACAATTGTGGAATTAAGTATACACTGAGTGGCAAGGAGGAGGGGAAGGGGGGGTGGGGGGGGGGGGAAGACAGGAAAATTTTAGTGCAGCACTGATTTCTACGTCAGCGGAGAAATTCACTAACACTATTGTACAGGGAGGACAGAAATGCTGCTGTAGCTCCTTTAAAATAATATTCTAGCATCTCTTGCAGAGCAAGCAAAAACCTACCCACTTTAAAGAATCAGAAAAGGTTCAAGAAACAACAATCAGTTTTTCACATGTGATATATCTGGAATAACAGTGACAGGTAAACAGATTTTGTCTTCCCAGGCTTCCAAAAAGTACACAACACTGTCACTCTGTATAATCATATTTTTATTAGTCAACAGTTGTATCTTCACATATACAGGATGAATCACCTAAAACTTGCACCACAAATACTGCAGAAATAGGATAGAATGGCTAACAAAATGAGCCCCTTTACTATCAGTCCAATCAATGATTGTAATAACACACAGAAATTGTATTTCTTTGCAAACATATGCTTTTTAAATGGAACAATGTCTATTGACAGTAACAGACCAGAAGTAGGGAAATTAGAATGTCAGTGGTGTTTGTTGCAGGATTCTAGTGCAAGTTGTTTACAGGATATCATATTCTGAAACCCTTCTCACACTGACACTTGGTACGATACTTGTGGTCACACACATTGAAGATCAACATAAGTGCATACCCATGTTAAGTGGATTCTGGCCAGTAACAAGACAATTGATCATCACAGGTAGTGTTCAAATGACCACTGGCAGTGGCGATAAACACTTCCAGTCTGGTATGGGAATGACTGCTGCACACGTGCTAGCATTTTAGTGGAGATGTCTGAGCAGTTTGCAGTAATACATCATTTTTTATAATCTCATCAAGTGTAGATGGTGAGTCCTTGAGTCAGTTTCTTTCAACTGTCCCCACAGAGAAAAATCTACAGGCCTCAAATCCAGGGAATGGGTCAGCCAAGGGACATGTCCTCTGTGTTTAATCCAACGATTTGGAAATAAAACATGGAGACACACTGTAGTACTTTGTCAACTACGGGCTGAACAGCCATCATGTTGGTACCACAGGTTCCTTCTAGTCTGCAGAGGAGCATCTTCTAGCATCCGTGGTAGATGGCATGTAAGGAGGTTGAGATACTTGTGCATGTTCAGTGCTCCATCTATGAAATTGGGCCTATTAGCTGATAGTTCACTATCCCACACCACATGTTTACACTCCATAGACACCGACATTCCAGCTTACAAAGCCAATGGGGATTGTCAACAGACCAATAGTGCATATTTCAGTGGTTTACCTGGCCATGTTTGGTAAATGTGGCTCAATTCACTACACAAGATATATTACACATCTGGGGTATCCTGTCTTAATGTCCATGTAAAAAAGTTAACACAGTTCTCATAATAGTTTCCATGCAGCTCTTGGTGGAGACAGATGTGATTGGAATGGAACCTATGTTGGCGGAGAATGTGTAGGACACATGCCTGACTTGTCACTGTCTCATGTAGTTGTGCACACAGAAGCTAAAATGGGAATCACCTGTAACAGCAGTAAGAATATCAATTTCCCTCTCTTCCATAGTCACTTGTTTCCTTCTGTAACTTTGTGTAGATGTTACACTACCATTTTCATGTAACTACTTGAAGAGGTTGAAGATGGTTGATGTTTATTGGGATATCTTGTGGCCTACACTGTACAAGAATGAATTGCATTCTTTCTACACTCTCCATACACCATGAGCATGTCAGATTTTTCTGCATTGGTAAATACTATCACCCACCCAGTCCCTACCGCTGGGACTGTCAGATGCTAACTGACTAGCAAGTCACAATTTGGTCAAGGAACACACAAGCACACTGTAAGCAAACATAACAGCATCATACCTAGTAACTACGCAGGCTGAATGGCACAAACAAGTGTTGGTGTGGAAATGTTTCAAAATACAATAACCTGTGATCGACTTACACTAGAGTCTGACAATGAACAATACTGACATTCTAATTTACTCTACTTTTAGTTTGTTGATGTAAATAGGTAACGTTACAATTGAAGAAACGTGTGTTTGCATTAAAATACACTTCTAAGTATTATTACAATCTGTTTACTGAATAAGATTAGCCCCTAACTACCAATCCATTATGTGAAAACTGTATGTCAATAGCACTTTTCATTTCCACAATATTTGTGGTACAAGTTTTAGCCGATTCACCCCTTGTGTGATGGGCTCTAAGAGGTCTGACAAATAAAATCCAGCATCTTATACTACATGTTTAACAGAAAGTAAGTTACATCAACTACACTCTAAGAATGTGTACATTGATGGGCCAAAAAATTATGACCACTGCCCATCGCAGTGTTGGATGGAGCCTGGTGATGTGGGTATGTTATTCAGTAACAGAAGTATGTAAGCCGAGCAGACACAGATTGGAGATCAGCTTAGCAGTGATACGAGCTGAAAATTGGGAAATACATTGAGATAAGTGACTTTGACAAAGCGCAGATTGTTGTTATGCACAGACTGTGAATGAGTATATCTAAAACGGTGGAGCTGGATGAATGTTCATGTACTACTGTCATTAGCATCTACGGAAAGGGGTAGGGGAATAGTGAAACTACCTTTGGGCATTAAATGGTCAGACGTATATGAATCCTCAAACAATATGGGGGTCAGAGGCCTGTCTGCTCTTTAAAGTAGGATATACGGTGATTTGTGGCATCTCTGCTGAAAGAGCACAATGCTGGTGAACACACAAGTTTTCCAGAGCACGCCATTTATCCTACATTGTTGAACATGGAGCTCCACAGCAGATCATCCCCTGTGTGTTGACATGCAGACCCAACGACATCATCAATTACAATTGCAGTGGGATCAGTATTCGACCATTAATCAATGGAAACATGTTGGCTTTTGGGGTGAATAACATTTCTGCTACATTAGGTTGAGGGTCATCTCCACAAACGCCGTCATCAAGGTGAATGGCAGCTCGAAATGTGCAACACACCACGGATGTAGGCTGGTGGGAGCAGTATTATGGTATGGGAGACATTCTCCTACACTTGAAGGGTAATTGAAGACACACTGTGTGGTGTATTTTTCCCTCTTCTCCTGCTGATGTATACTTTGTAGGGTTTTCGGTGGTCTTATACCAGCACTAGTGGGAAGTCGTGCCCCATGCTGATATAACTGGGCAATGTTTTGCTGACCCTAATACACTGCCAGCTGAAAGTAGTATACCTCTATCCTCTCTTCTCAGAGTAGTAGTTTGGTGGTCTGGATCCTTCCATGCCACCTCCCTCTTGATCCAACTGCGGTGAAGATTCCTGAAATGCTTTCGCAAGTTCTCTCTACTGCACTACTAAATAAATAGCCACACTTCTCACAAACAAGGGTAAATTTTGCCCACCATTTTCACTATTTCTTTTAACACAACAAACAATTGCTACATTAATACCACTCTCGAGTACATCCAAAAAAGTCCGTACATGCATACTTTAGGACCTGAGATAGCAAACCAGATAAACAACTACTGCTGTTCAATTGTTCATTACGCCCTTGTTGGTGTGTGTGTGTGTGTTTACTCCATGGCTCTCTGATTTAGGCAGTTGCTGGGATCTTTGCAAATACCCCGAAACACAACAACTGGCTGCTGTGAACCACCTAAATCCCTTGATGCTTGTTGTCTTCCCAGATGCACTGTCATCTTTCAGCAGTATAACTGTACAACTCTCTGAGCCAGGACGATACTACAGTGGTTTGAAGAGCATTATAGTGAACTCGCATTGATGTGTTTGACCAAATTCACCTAAAGTAAATACTATGGAGTCCATCTGGGTTGCTATTGGGTGCCATCACTGCTTACACAAAATCAGTGACCCTATATTTACCTGAATTACATGTGCTGTGCCAAAACATTTAATGCTACACCCTACCAACAAACTGTCAGATCCCTGATATGCAGAATCAGTCATGTATTTCATTCCAAAGATGGACAAACAAGGTATTAAACAGATGATCATTATGTTTTGGCTCATCAGTGTAATTTAATCTGGCTATTTTGTTCTGGTCTGTATGATTCGAAATGCTTACAAATTTCATTTATTAGTATTTAACTATCAAGATAACTTCATGAAAGCTGATGACTGTCTGAACATTCAAGGGTAGTACGTGTTTAAAAAAGTTTTAACATAGTTTAAGCCATTTGGTCACAAGCCGTAATAGTTACATATGTAAGATTAAGATCATAGTGACCACAACATTTGTGTGATAACTCACATAAAATATTTTCTGGTTAACTGTTGTATTTTATAGTAGTAATAACTGACTTACTCTCAACATTCAACAAATCAACAAATCAACAAAGGCACAGTGGTTACAACAATGGGCTTGTCATTAGCACTTAACTGTTTGAATTATCCATTTCTGTTCAGTTGGAATCGATAGACTAAATTCTCTACCATTTGTGATCAGTCTGAATTGTGACATCATAGTGATTATCAATTCTTCCACCTCAACGTCAGCGAATGATGTAAACACCACAACAGATGAAGGACAACTTTCAGAGTTCGAACATCATGTCAGTAATGCCTCTCAAAGTGAGTGTTATGATGACAGTGATGACTGTCCAAAGCCTGTTCGAAATAGTGTAGACTTCTATTTCTAAAAACGGGAACATAAAATGGCAGTCGCAGCCACCAGCACAACACAGCTGCCCATCTGCTTTGAATGTCATCAACAGTATCCCACGAGTTACCAGGTATGCACGCAGTAGAATAAGTTAAGTAAAAAGTTCATCTGAAGTAGTATTCTGTACAGTGCTTCAGAATGATTTAACAGGGTTGTACAATATGAGAGGGGAATGAGTTTATGGACAAACCTTGATTCTGTTTTTCATGCATAGTTAAGGCTTATTTCTTACAGGTGTATGCCGCTCATATGGTCAATGTACAAAAAGTCTGTGGGGTAACGATACTGGCTGGAACATATTTCAAGTAACCATTTCCCTTGAAACATTATGTAAAATATCGCATGTTTTGTGGTTTGATAAGAAATATACACGAGAGGAAACACGATGTACTGATAAACTTGCCACAGCTTCTTGTATTTGGGAGAATTTGTTAGAAGTCCTTCCTAAAGTGTATAATCCTGGAGATGTCACAGTCAATGAGCTGTTAGTACCATTCAGAGGATGCTATCGATTCAAGCAGTACATCCCAAGCAAACTGTCAAAACATGGGATCAAAATATTAACTGTGTATGACAGCAAATCTTCATATGCACTGAAAGCCCAAATTTCTAGAAGAAAGGAGAGGAGTGGAGAGGAGAGGAGAGGAGCAGCACGAGGGAAAAAAGTAATAAGGGAATGAGAGTAGTTGCTGATCTTGCCTCTGATTTGCAAGATCAGAATGTAACATTTGACAACTATTCTACGTCATACCATTTGGGACAGCTGCTCCTGAAAAGGAAAGTTAATAGGTTAGGAACAATACAGAAAAGTGAGAGCATCCACAAAAATATGACCCACAAGGAGGCTCATAGCCCTTCATTTTACTTCACAAATGTCACTATGGTAGTCTGTTATATTCCAAGAGAAATAAGAATGTTGTATTTATGAGCACTATCCACCATGATGGGGAAATCTGTGATGGGTGTGATGTGAAGCTGAAAGTGATTTAGATTATAATCAACCTATCACAGACACACTATCAGCTAACAGGTAAATATACATTCAAATGGAAAACCAACAGGGGGCTCATGATGGTTTTCTACAATATTCTTGATGTTTGCAATTAGTATGTGTTGTGGACTTTGTTCACAAATTGGAAAGCACAGGGTGTATATTCTGGAGAAATGGGGGGGGGGGGGGGGGGGGGGGGGGGGAAGTAATTTACCAGATTTCCCTGTTAAAGACACACTTTTTCATTTTAAGTGAAGTATACTTTCCCTTGGAGTTGCAAAACTTATCAATCCTTTAAATGTTACAGATTTTATACATGGATGAAGAATTTCCCAGCACTTTGGGAAACAAAACCCAGCAAAAACGACGCATTTTAGTAAGATCTTTTATGTGCAGCTACATGTATATTAAAGTATAAATATGAATTCCACAAAATATAGTATGGTAGCTCCCAAAGCACTAAAATTAAGATTGTGTAGCACAATGTGCTTTTGTTAGCCAATTGTTGTTCGTGCCACATGATGTCAGCCAATAAAAGCAGATATTCAGAGCATAGGATATGTGATGTGGCCAGCCAATACCAAAATCATGATTAACAATGTGTGGAAAATTATGGTTGAAAATCATGAGTTATTTAGGAATAAAGGAGACAAAATCATCAAAAGGCAGAAGCACTGCATTGTCGATAGGCACACAAACCAAAGGTACGGAACTTGGCTAGCTTTTGGACTACACTTACTTTTACTAGCTGTAGGAAAAACGTATGCACATGCATAGCCCCATGCCTAGTCTTCATCTTAGAGCCTTTGAAACATTTTGCTGTCAGCAGACACTTGTGTGTGCACCGTATTTTGTTGTTGAAAATGGTGCATTTTCTGTGCAACTTAAGTTTTACTTTGGTGCTGCTCTCTGTTTTGCTTTATTGCTGCAGTATTACTCTGCAGAAGCTGGATAATGTAAAATTCTTTGTTAGAGTGTCAGGTCTTACCAGTCAAAACTACAAAAATTTAACTGAAAACTACAATCATGAAAAATTCCTGGGTTTTCTCCCAGATTAAAAAATTCTGGCATTTTTCCCAGGATGTATACCCCCTGAGTGCAAGAAAATTGTGTAGAGGAAGAATATTTTCAGATGAACATGGAAGACACTGGTAGCAGAGCACTTTGCATCACGGAAGCATTTTCCAAGAATGGTCAGGAGCATCAGCATCCAAGAGCGTGGAGGAGTGGCAGGTGGGCCCAAATCAGCAGGAACATGAAACCCTACTAAATGTGCACACTAAGTTCTGTCCTTCAAGCAATGACAATAAAATAAATATCTGTGGAAAGTGCATTAAACATGTATGCAAAACACATCACCTACTTGTGCCCAAACAGCAGGGAGTAAGAAGGAAAGAACGTGCTATGAATAGACAGACAGATGTTTATAATAATAATAATCTTTTATCTTGGGAATATAACTGACTACCATAGTGACATTTGTGAAGTAAAATGAAGGTCTATGAGCCTCCTTGTGGGTCATATTTTTGTGGAAGCTCTCACTAAGTTACCCTATGTGCATAGTAAAATAATATATTTTCTCCAGTGAAGCTCTGTGTTATTATTATTATTATTATTATTATTATTATTATTATATTTTGTTATTATTATTATTAACAACATAGTTTAATATAACAAGAATGTCGATGGCTTCCAATTGTAAGAAAAATTGTGCGTGCGAGTAGCTTTCCTGCAGCATTTTATTATGTCTGGTGATACTGAACTAAACAGTACATTTGTATAGTAAAAGAGAACTGAACAGCAGCATTAACTGTTAATGTTGGTAGTATACAGCTCTTTCTGACCATTTGCCAGCAATACTGTTCTCTTTAGGGGAAAGCATTGTCACTGAATGATCATAAGGTTATACAGAACGGCTTAGTATTTGCAATTTGAGCATTAAAAAGACAGTTCTCCCTAAATATGGATGTATGCAAGGTAAAGCCCATAAAAAAGAGAAAGAACTCTGGTATTGCATTACACGATCAGTGGTTACTTTAGGAGGTTGTCACCTTGTTCAGCAGTGTTACATAGTTATGTAAAATAAACTTAACATGAGGAATTAGTAGTAAGAGTTCTGTGGTAGTGCAATGCATCTGTAAAGAAAGAGAATCTCATACAAGATTTTTGTGTGATCAAATCTGAGATAAATGCTCCAGCATTTGGAGTCTTATCAATTAGGTGGATATTAGACTGGGAACAAATTTAGATAGCTGCTGTTGGAATTTTACCAAGTCAGTAAACCTCATACAGAACTTTAACAAAAATCGCAGGTAACTGAAATTTTAAACTTTAGAAAAAAAGAGACTATTTCCTTGCAAAAGGCAATTGGATAAATCTAGAGAAGCAGTTTTGGAAGAAGACTGTGAAACCATTTTCTAGCTTCCAGCAGTGTTCTTGTACGAAAGAGCCACAAGAATATTGTAAGCAAGATTGAAGAGTGTAAATCTGCATAAAATATAAATTTTCCCCTTGCAAATCTTATAGGACACAAAATCACAAATATAAATAGAATACACCTTCTGCCATGCACACTACAGTGGCTTGGGTAGATTAAGCAAATGGTACCAGAGGAATTAAATCTGCAGTACATTGATGTAATACTTAGAGACAAATTTCCTTTATGATTTTTAGAAGCCATACTTTCATAACAAATCTTCAAAGGAACAGCAAAACCACTGTAACAGTTTCTTCATATGAAGACAGATAGCAAATCTAAATACAATTATTGTGAATTACCTGTGTATGGTTGTGTGGAGTGACAAGGAACTGTGCTGCTTACTTCATTTTCTGGGGATGTAGGTGTTGGTGCTGCTGCTGCTGCTGATAAACTTCCAGCATATGGGTCAATATGAACTGGCAATGGTAAGCAGCTCTGTCGAAACCACTGAAACGAGCAGTCACTACTACATTTGCACAGTTTTAGTTCAGGTTCATGTTGGTTATAATATTAGTAATTTAAAAACAGCTATATATTCTATTTCCTTTGATATTGCACTGAAAGAAAGTGCAAGTCATTTACACTTTATTCTACTTTTCAAAATTGGCTTACCTAGACAAAACCACAGTTATTCTGAATAACAATTATATTAATTCAGTGGTTATATAGCACCAAAGCTTCAGCCTTTTATTGGTTTCACATAGTTTTGCTCAGCTAAAATTTCATTTTAGTGTATGTGTAATTTGAAGAGGGGGCAGCTGAAATTTTTCTTGCTCACGTTTTCTTTTTTCTTTTTTTTTTTTTAATTTTTGTTAAGAACTGACTGATTATATTACTGCAATACTTACATCACACCCAAGGTTGTAGTAGAATCTCAGGGTCTGGATATCTGATAAAAGAAAAGAATTTTGTAGGTTTCTTTATTCTGTGGTCAACATACACAACATTTTCCATGCATAATAATTACTTACCATGAAGAGGTAAATCACTACCATCAGGCAAAACAGACTTCTGAGCTACCATATTCAATGCCTGAACTAAATTTCCCGACAATCCCTTTGCTGCAGGACCCGAAACGGTTGTGCGAACACAATCTTCAGTTCCTTCCGATACACGTGGTGGTAAGTGACTGACAAATTGAACACTAGGGCTTAAAACATAGACAGGGTTTGCCTTGAGGCAGGAACTGCCAGGACAACAACTGCATGCAATTTGGTTAGGAGAAACTACAGTCTGAGACACTGTTTCACTTGCCGACACATTCACTTCATTAGTAAGAATGACTGGAGGCTTTGTTGGTGTTGTTGAATCTGGTTCTGGTGGAGGAGATTCTGCAGTATTTAAGCACCTTTCTTGAGCAATAGTGCAGTCTGGATTGTATCCGCCAGCTGATGTAGCTGGTACTACTATCTGCGTACTAGGAACATGCCGAGCTGAACAAAAATCTTGTGTTCTTGGTGACTCTTGACCCACAACAGGAAGTTGTGCAAGGTTACCATTAGTTTGAAAATTCTGAAAGAAAATGAATATACAAGAAAAGGGTAAACAATAGCTTACAGCAATTATTTTAATACAGTTATGTAGAAATTATTTTCGACAAGCAATTTCAAACACATTTACGTATTCATAATAGCACAAACATCAATGACAGGTAATAATATATTAGTGACGAGCAATATTCAGTTTGAAATAACAGTGTATCATGTTTGCTTTTTACAAATTCAAAATCTTATCATGCAGGTTTCATACACTACAGAATTTATATTACAGGCACTTCTGGACTACTTCTGAAATATATTTCATATTTCTCAGCCAATTATGGGCAAAAACAATTATTCATAATATCAAGGTAGTTTGGTAGGGAACATTGTAAGCAGTGATTTCCCATAATTCTCATAGTGGTTTACAATGTGTTTTGTGAATATTACATTACATTACATTAAATAGGTAAGGGCTTTTTGTCTTTCAAAAATTCAAATTTTGATAGTCAAAACTACTTACTATACTATGTGAAGGATTGCAGTTAGCAACTTGATAATTGCTATAATTTATTTGACACTGGGACGTCAGTAGTTGATCGCCATTGCACCTGAAACAAACCTTAATATTACTGAGGATAAATTTTCATATACGTATAACAAAAAATTATTTGCAGATATTTCCATTTTAGTTTTAGTACTGTGTAAGTTAGCTACTGAAGCTTTTTGTAAACTATTTGTGTTCATCAGTCCAGTATTTGCATGAAACCACCTCAAACTAAAGCACCCACTGCAGTATCCAAAACAATCTGCGACTTAATCACTGGTTTCATGTTCATCTATTTGTTGTTGTAATGGAGAGTGAGCTTCTTGTCCCCAAGTCTGACAAGGCTGCTTATGTATAACACTGACTACACATTGCTGTGCCAGGCTTTAATGTTACATACATATTACTGGAAAAAATAAGTTTTATTACACTTTTACTGTTGCCCAGATATCCGTGGAAATAATTACAAATACTAAACTTCCAAATGACTAACATCTTAAATTAATAACTGTGCTACAAAGAAGATATTTAAATTTATGTTAGGAGATTGTTGCAACATTGCATACTAACTCCTCATAGATTGTCCATATGACAATCATTTAACCCTTTTTGTGCCAAATAAGAGGGTGGGTTAGAAAGTAAGGTCTTCTGTGTCACAAATTTAATGATGAACATGAAACGGCAGAATTAGTACAGATTACAGCCTGAATGTCCTCTACACGACGCTATCATTCAACACCTTCATCATGCATTTGTACACATTTGTGCCATTGTTGAACAAATTATGTTTGCTATTATATGTTCATTAGCAAATTTTATGACGATGCAGGAGACAGTAATGTTAGATCCACCACAGTACTATCAAATTATTCCGAAAAATCACTCTTTGAACTGGAGCCACTCAAGATCTTAAGAATACAATGTTTTATAGCAAGCTCTGGGAATGCTATAAAAAGAAAAGAAAATAAAGAATGGTGAGATCACATTTAGAGACTGTACCCTCATAAAGAATTGTCCACCATATGATTAACCCCCCCCCCCCAAAAAAAACTAATAAAACCATAAAGCTAATCTCCCCAATGAATAATGGTCAAAGTTAAGACCAATAAGGTAACCACCAGTGCAATATTTCGGCACAACTAACGACTCTGGCAAAGTACAGCACAGTTGGGAAAATCTCAAGCTGAGGTCAAGCTTCAGAAAGTCACACCAACTAGAAACATTTGTATCTACTGCCCCCATACCATGTCTTCCAAGTAGAATTTATTCTCTTTATCTCAAATACAATTCTGTCCAATTACCTGTTTTAGTTCATTTGATAAGCATTTAAATTCTAATTAATTTTCTTATTTCATCCAAACATTCAAATCTTGTTTTCAAATTGATTAGAAGTTTGTAACTTTCTCTTCCTATATTCTAGGGTTAGTGAAGTGACCGAAATGTTCCTCTGTAACCCACTTTGTAAATCACCACAGTCTCTAACAGTCAAATGAAATACTTTTTTCCTTGTGTTCAGCTTACCGCCACCTAATACCTTCCAAAGGACAACATTTTCAACACAGTGGGTAGCGCACTCTGGACTCTCATTCAGGAGGAAAACAGTTCAAACCCACATCCTGCCATTCAGATCTAGGTTTACTGTGATTTCCTTAAATCGTTCCAGGCAGTTGTAGGGTTGGTCCTTTGAAAGGGCATGACCGAATTCCTTCCCCATGCTCGACATGATCTGAGCTTGTGCTTTATCTCTAATGACCTCTATGTCAATGGGATGTTATGCCTAATACACTCCTGGAAATTGAAATAAGAACACCGTGAATTCATTGTCCCAGGAAGGGGAAACTTTATTGACACATTCCTGAGGTCAGATACATCACATGATCACACTGACAGAACCACAGGCACATAGACACAGGCAACAGAGCATGCACAATGTCGGCACTAGTACAGTGTATATCCACCTTTCGCAGCAATGCAGGCTGCTATTCTCCCATGGAGACGATCGTAGAGATGCTGGACGTAGTCCTGTGGAACGGCTTGCCATGCCATTTCCACCTAGCGCCTCAGTTGGACCAGCGTTCGTGATGGACGTGCAGACTGCGTGAGACGACGCTTCATCCAGTCCCAAACATGCTCAATGGGGGACAGATCCGGAGATCTTGCTGGCCAGGGTAGTTGACTTACACCTTCTAGAGCACGTTGGGTGGCACGGGATACATGCGGACGTGCATTGTCCTGTTGGAACAGCAAGTTCCCTTGCCGATCTAGGAATGGTAGAACGATGGGTTCGATGACGGTTTGGATGTACCGTGCACTATTCAGTGTCCCCTCGACGATCACCAGAGGTGTACGGCCAGTGTAGGAGATCGCTCCCCACACCATGATGCCGGGTGTTGGCCCTGTGTGCCGCGGTCGTATGCAGTCCTCATTGTGGCGCTCACCTGCACGGCGCCAAACACGCATACGACCATCATTGGCACCAAGGCAGAAGCGACTCTCATCGCTGAAGACGACACGTCTCCATTCGTCCCTCCATTCACGCCTGTCGCGACACCACTGGAGGCGGGCTGCACGATGTTGGGGCATGAGTGGAAGACGGCCTAACAGTGTGCGAGACCGTAGCATAGCTTCATGTCGACGGTTGCGAATGGTCCTCGCCGATACCCCAGGAGCAACAGTGTCCCTAATTTGCTGTGAAGTGGCGGTGCGGTCCCCTACGGCACTTCGTTAGATCCTACGGTCTTGGCGTGCATCCGTGCGTCGCTGCGGTCTGGTCCCAGGTCGACGGGCACGTGCACCTTCCGCCGACCACTGGCGACAACATCGATTTACTGTGGAGACCTCACGCCCCACGTGTTGTGCAATTCGGCGGTACGTCCACCCGGCCTCCCGCATGCCCACTATATGCCCTCGCTCAAAGTCCGTCAACTGCACATTTGGTTCACGTCCACGCTGTCGCGGCATGGTACCAGTGTTAAAGACTGCGATGGAGCTCCGTATGCCACGGCAAACTGGCTGACACTGACGGCGGCAGTGCACAAATGCTGCGCAGGTAGCGCCATTCGACGGCCAACACGGCGGTTCCTGGTGTGTCCGCTGTGCCGTGCATGTGATCATTGCTTGTACAGCCCTCTCGCAGTGTCCGGAGCAAGTATGGTGGGTCTGACACACCGGTGTCAATGTGTTCTTTTTTCCATTTCCAGGAGTGTATTTCCTCTTATCATTTTCAACTTTGACAATAAAAAAAAGTCATAAATGCTTATACAACCCAGGGAATTCTTAAAATTTGACACTTTTTTTATGCACAAAATATTTCACTTTGTTGGAATGGATTAATGGGTTTAAGGGGTTAAACCACTAGGTCCATCCATCCTGGAAGTGTCAAATCAAAATAATTCCTCTCAAAGAAATGAAATAGACAGCTATAACATCCATTATTGGGGGTGCTGGCTGCTCGGAAAGTCACTGCAAATTAGGAAAAACCTCTTTGAGAGGACGCAAACATACGGAGAACTCTCATAATAGCTGCCAATTCTGTAATAAAAATATTAAATGTCTGTGGTAGGGAGTGTTGCTTGACGATTCATCAGTATAAATAATTTCCGGACTAATTCACTGGTCACTGCAAAAACAGTTGCCAAAGACTAAATGTCTCTGTTACATATTTTAACCTAGAAGAGAGATCTAGGTGGAGTTGTGGAAAGGGATCCTCCAAGAGGGTGTTCGTGAGAGAGGGTTCAGAGGTCACATGTACTTCAGATAGGATGTATTTTAGATGGGCTGATGTCAGAACCCCAGACTAATGGAATGTTTGTGATGGCAATGCCCTTTTACCTGGAAAGAGAATATAGTGATTTGCATGGTCTTTGAGGCTATGTACATGGGCAGCATCATTAAGTAATAGTTGGAGCTGATTAATCCGTGAAGGAGTTATCCCTACCTCTATCAGGCTACAAACAGGGACGATCCAGAAATACACTGGAACCTTGATAATCTGATCCCACAGTGAGGTACTCTATCTTAAAGGTGTGGCACCAATGGAGCTGCTGATCCATATACCACGCTACACAACACTCAAAATGGAATGGTATGAGAACTTTATAAAGTATCAAAAGGGTGGACTGATTGGTGCTCCAAGATATGGCTGATGAGGCAGCATAGATAATTAAGTTTTGGCTGCCACTTCTGTTTCAGCTGGGCTGGCATATTGAGGTAGTCATGTTATCTTAGCATCAAAAACTAATCATAGGGTGTAGTATGTTTCTACTGCCTGAAGCAATTCGTTATGCAAATAAAGATCCAGGTATGCAAGGACATTTCACTGATGGCAGAAGTGCATTCCACCTGTTTTGGAACTAGTGTATTGCAAGCTCTGGTAAAAGCCCAAGATTGGTGTTACCTTATGACATCTTACTATATTTGGCATCCTGTGAAGCATTTGAAGAACTGTAATAAATGCAAAAGTCTTAAGCCTACAGGGAAGCAGACACTGTAAGAAAGGGCTACATTGAGAATGGAGCCTCGCGATTCTCATTTTTGCTATATGTGGGAAAGATTGTAACACACACTTATTTGAACACAGAAGACCCAACAAAAGAAAAAATTCTGGATAGAGACTAGGAAGGTGCCCATGTCGAGCAGTAAGAATATGATGCCACCACACACTGTCATAGGCTTTTCACAGGTTTGGTGTGGGATATAGA
Source organism: Schistocerca gregaria (assembly GCF_023897955.1). Taxonomy (NCBI): domain Eukaryota; kingdom Metazoa; phylum Arthropoda; class Insecta; order Orthoptera; family Acrididae; genus Schistocerca; species Schistocerca gregaria. The sequence continues at coordinate 31,240 of NW_026062113.1, read as the reverse complement.
TCTTCGTGGGAAGTGAAGGCTGTCCTGGTAGCAGATTCCAGGCAAATTATGTGCTTGTTGGTAGAGTAGCCTTTACAAAATCACACTAAAATTTGAATAAGAGTATCTTTGTCTAAAGCAATCATGGGTCAAAAGGTTGTTTTGAAAACCACAGTACTTCACTAGGAATGGTCCTGCAGAAGGTGGTATATCATTGCCTTTCTCCAACCTTTGAACTGACTTACCCAGCCATTTATACGGGATCCTACAGTTTTAAGTGGATTGCAAACCAAGGTGCAATCAGCCTGGTCATGTTAGTCAAAATTTTAGGATACATTAGAGTGGGACATGTAAGCAAACTAGATACTAAGAATGATAATGTCAGTGCTGGTTACCACAGGCACAGGGAACATGGTCACAGGTTAGAGCTCACACCCCAGTGTTAAACGAGAGGGAATACGCAGTACTGCTGTGCTCTCAGTATATGAGAGTACAGGATACCACTATGTGGCAGATTCCGATTACTGTTTAACCAGCTATGAGTTGAGAGAGAGAGAGAGAGAGAGAGAGAGAGAGAGTAAGCGGCACAGATGGGTGTAGTACTCATTTGTTCAGTTTGACACCGATGAAATTCCAAATAGGAGGGAAAATCTTACAGACTTGTGAAGTACTTCTTCTACTTGGAAATAGCTATGACAAACTTGGACTGGACTTTTAGTGTAAGCGTCATGCCAAAATTTAACTGGAATGGGGCATAGTAGAGCTGTACAACACATCGTTCCGTTTTGGTTTCACTGATGGAAAAACTGGAATGCTAAACTGCATGCATTATTCCCTAGATCAACTCGCAGGATAAAATACTGAAAGGTACAGGAAAGAGTCTGCATAGATGTAAGAGCAGATTTGCCAGTCAATACTTTGTGTATAGCTGGCAGAATATGAGTTCGACAGGGCACAGTGTTTCGTATGCCATAGTTTACCCCATGTGCGGCAGGCTGACAAAAGCCAGGTAGTGTCTACCAGTGTGGATAATTTTGGATGCATGGAAGTGAAGCTGTCACAATGTGCACTGATAGCCAACCTACAGGTGCAGGAGGAAGAAGAGTTGGATAGAGGTTTCAGTATAAAATGCTGTCTGCTGGGACGGTCTGCTGATTCAATTATAGCAAGGAAAAAGTGTCACATTTGCAAGGAAGTGAGAGGGTATAGATTGATATATTGTTAGTGGAATACACAGTTGTTTAACCTTGCCAGACCACTGCCAGCTATGCCAACAATGCATTGTAGGATTCCCACTGGAAATGGACCATCAGTGTATGGAAAACCATACCCAATTCCACACCAACAACAACTGGTGATGGAGGAATTTACTAATAATAGAAAAGAGCACCAGCCTGTATGCGGTGCCAGTGGTAACTCTACCAAAAACAGCTCAGATGAAAATGACAGATTCCGTTATGACTATCAACATAAAATAAAGGTGTGTTCATAGGTGCATACCCAATGCCAAACATCACAGAAACTTTATCATCAAGGAGTTGTGAAGTGGGAACCATCAATTGGTGGTAGCATTGGAGGGTCAACCGAAGTATGCATTTACAGTTCCATCTGATCATTACCAATACAGCAAGATCCCATTCAGACTGAAGAATGTTTGGCCCGTTAGCTGGGGTGCTATGAATCCTGAAACCAAAGCAATGTATGGTATACTTCATGACATTACACTATTTTCCAAGGACATCCAAAAGCAAGTGGGACATCTTTATTCAGTTACAAGTGGCACAATTGACACTTAGTTTAAAAAGTGTCATTTTGTGTTCAATGAAGTTTGCTATTTAAGCCAAGTTATTAGTCAGGCTGGTGTGCAAACATACCCCTGGCTCATACAAGCTGCGCCTGAATTTGCGGCATCTAATATGGTTATGCTACAATTTCCTACACCTGCTACGGAAAGAGATGGAGCAGACAACCTGATAGCCTATGCTTCCAGGCAACTAAATAAGGCAGAAAATAACTACCCAACCACAGAAAAGGAGCTGCTTAGTCCGATTTATGGTACCAAGTACTTCTGTTGTCACTTATATGCCAAGAGTATCAAAGTTATCAAATGGCCGATGAACTATGAAAATCCAACTAGCCATTTGATTTGCATGCTCAGTTCTGTGCTGAAGATGGAGTTTTGTAGAAACAAAGTATGGATGATGTATAGTTGTTGCCTGTGAGTTTACACGGTGAAGTCTTGAGACAATCCTACAATTCTACCTAAGCAGGTTGACAAACTACCGATTGATACACCACAGAACATTATGGAAAACGCTCAAATAGGACTTGGATCAATATGTGAAAAACTAACCTGTGTGCAAAGAGCTGAGCTTAATCATGATCAATTTCATTGTAGACATTATCAGAGATAAACAAACCATTCCATATGATTGGTATGGATATTCTTGGGTTCTTGACACATACACCAGCAGGGAATTGATGCGTTTTGACTATAATTGATCACTGATGGCGATATGGATTTGTGATTGCTGTGCCACATCAGTGAACAGGTATGGTAGCTCAGATAATAGTTAACCACTGGATCTTTAAGTTTGGGCCATTGGAGACATGATAAACAATCAAAGAACGAACTTTATGTACAAGCTGATGAAACTTTTATATTGACTTTTACAGATTCTGATGTAGTTGTTGAGTGCACTGAATCTGCAAGCAAATGAGAGGATGTAGTGAGTGCACAGTACCATAGGAAAAATGTTATGTGCATAGGCACCATACTGACTGGAATGTTCTACAACCATATGTGGTAGCAGACTAACTCAAACGTGCCAAAGTATGGAATTATCACTGAATGTGGCAATTCATGGAGAGAAAATCACTTCACACCAAACTGAATAAACCACACCATGGTGAAGATGTGTCAGCTGTATGTAATTTCAGTAAAAGACTTCAAGGGATTTGGCACTAGGTCATTATAAAATAAGACCTAGAGAAGCAAGAATGTGCACAAAAGATGTGACAAAGCTGTCCAATTACTGTGACAGGCAGTAGGTAGTGGTGATCAACCCTTCAGTTCTGAAAGGAAAGCTAAATAAATTCATCACACAATACAAGGGGCTTTATCAGGCGATCAAAGATACATATTTGGTCAATATAAAGTTACATCTCCCTACTCTTATCACTTTGGTGTATTGCACATGTATTGAAAGCAGTATACTGGAAGTTATTGGAGGGTCCAAAATTGGGCTTTCCTTATGGCATTCTGTAGTTGGCATTACATGACACATTTGAAGACCTGTAATAAATGCAAAGCTCTTAAACCCACAGGAAAGATGACACTCAGAATGGAGACTTGTTAGAAGCTATGGGATGGCAGGGACCCTTAAGGTACGTCCTTTGGGTAGTGGTGTACTCTTCACCCAGCAATTTGATGCGATATAGGCTAACCATGAATGGACATTACAGACAGACTTCGCTGCCTCGGCAGTGAAATATGAAAAACACCAACTGGATGACATTTCTGAGAAGTTGCAGCTCTTTATTTAGAACAAATCAGTGTTAAACGACACTCTCTAAGATTTTAACTATTACACACCCGACATAACTGGCAACACAAGAGGATGGCTTCTTGCCATGGTATTACCATAAGGGTAATTCTGATATCATCCAGGATGGAACCAGTTACAGATTCGGGTACAAATATTGATTACATACATACAGAGGGTGTGTCAGTTCAAGTGCTGTCATCCACTCTTACTTGGTAGTATAGAGTGCTCTGAAGAAGTTTGTATTATTGAGGGCACATGACTAAGTCCAGCACACTACTTCCTATCCTTTAACTGCTACAGTTTTAGGCCAAGCAAGTAATATTATACCACATAAAGCTGATACAATCGATGCGAGGGTTTTGAGAGCGCAATCTGTTTTGCACAGAAAAACCCAGGTGTAAGTGTCCTTGGGATGTGATGTGTAAAATAAAATACTTCCACAGGGGTTAGGCTCAAACTGACTCCTCTCACTGGCATGCCCGGTAATCATCATCTGCTCATGTAACCACCTTGGCACTTAATACCAGAACGCCCAGCTTGGAAGTGTCCACTGGAATGCCCAGTAGAGGTGAAGTGACCACTAAGGTTTTTACAAAATGTAATAATATTTCGTATTTATTGTCTTTAATGCCGCTTTTATTATTTTTTCTTGTATAATAATTAAGTGGGCAAATTTTTATTTGAACGTGCTAAATTTTATTTTTATGTTATGCCATACAAAAATATGTGAAACTGCATTAATGGTACATAATATTAGTTACATTTTCAGTTTCCACTTTTACATCGCCCAACAATAGGTATTAAATTTTATCATTATAAAATTGCTTAGCTATTCATTAATTATCCTTTTACCTTGTAACAAATGTGTGTTTTACTATACACAGCTATATGGAGAACTCCACTGGGTGTTCTAGTGTTAAGAAACAAGCAACGGTTAGAGTTACAAGAATGAGGTCAAGGTCTAATAATCAATGGCATCAGTCACGGTAAGTCCCACTTTTTTTGTTACCTGCCACCATTAACAGAACCATATCCTCTAATATCACATATTTGCATTGCTATCTACCCAAATTAATTTCAAAATTCTTCCTGGAGAAAACCTGAGCCACATGAATGCTAGGTGCGCTACCAAATGATGGGGAAATCATATACAACCATATTAAGTGACCTGGAAGGGTGGGGGGCACAACAACACATCCTGTGAATGCTAGAGTCAAGGATTCCAAAGCAAATATAACACTACAACACTCAATAAAAAAGCGCTGTGGGAATATTGAGGACAATAGGTTGAAACTGTAATAGGCTGCTTTAGTGCAAACCTGACAAATAAGAAAAATGGGGATGATAATGAAGATATATTTGTCTGAATTGCTTTGGATAGCCAGATAGTTTATTCCCGAGTTACCATTACAAGCAACAGTGTACAATTTTATTTACATTGTAATCTTCAAAAATCACTTCCCTTTGCTTTAATGATTTAAAACATGCAATTATCTTAGAAATTCTTCACATGGTTTTATTTCTTGCACCAATGATCAAAGCCAATCTTCAGACTAATTAATCAGAATCATAATTTTTCTTTCTGTTGTCTCATGGGTCCTTTTGTTCATTCATATTAACAGTAATATTAGGAGTTTTTCTGTAACTAAGAAGCATAAAACTTCATCCAGTATAAACTGTTTATTACTTGGTTCAGAAGTTATCTTCAGCAGAACACACTCAATTCAATATTTTTGATACCCGATATTAAGCTTCAAACGTGCTGACGTTAATTTGGTGCTTTATTTTACGATTGTTTTACCAATGCACAACTCAACTTCCCTCTCATCTACTATATACTGTGGAAATAAAAACAGTTAAATTCGATTAAATACAAATTTAGCTAGCACACTGTGTAGACCAATCTGAGCTAGTTATTTGTTTATATGCACTATGTATGACTACTTGTCGTCCTCGTCCTCGTCGTCGTCAGACTGAAGACTTGTTTGCTGCGGCTCTCTGTGCATATTTTTTTTTTTTTTTTTTTTTTAGATAAGTGGTGAAAAGTGATTTGCAATAATCAAATTATAAAAGTTATGCAAGAAAAAAACAATGTGGTGCTGCATAAAGTAAGGGATTTAGAAACACAAGTAGACCACTTTGAACAAGCTGTAGTGGAAAATTCGAGTTATGATGCATGTGAATGTTGTATCATCTGTAGCCAGTACCACGTAGGGAGCATTATTCTGCTATAAAAAGTTGGCAATAGTGGTTATGTAGGTTACTGTGAGAGGCACCCACAAGCGACTGTTTTCTCCAACAACAAGCTGCCTGAGGGACTCGCCCCTTCATATTGGCACAGCCACTGCCATACGCCACACCAATAGAAGGCCACTGCAAGGAACCTTTTCTCCCCTCAGTTCAGATACCAGTGTGAGTCTCCAGAGTCTTCAGTCATTGGTCTATGTCTGAAGTCTGCTTATCTGATATAGAGTAAAAGTGTAGCAGGCTTGGTCCTCTTTTTGTTATCAGACAGTGATTAAGTTCAAACAGGACTTTCAAATTGTTAACAAAACAACCTTATCCCCTTCAAAATACTCTCAATTACAACTAATGCCTCTGACCTACTGCTACTTTCATGTTCAAAACTTTTTTTCAGTCATCTTTAGAAATAGCTGTCATTCCTCCTCCTCCTCTCCCCCCCCCCCCCCCCCCCCCATTTTTTCCCCTTGACTTCATCAATGCTGTTAAATCGGTGTCTTTTCATGCTCCTTTTTACGTGTGGAAATAAGAAAAAGGGGCATGGAGACATGTCACGTGAGGAAGGTGCATGGGGCAGGGGAACCATGCCATTTTTAGCCAAAAACGGTCTAACAGAGGTGGCTGCGTGTGCAGATGCATTGAAGTGGTGGTAGAACCAGTCACCTGTCTGCCACAAATAGGGTTTTCTTTGACCAACACTGTTGTGCAACCTTCTTAAAACTTTCAAATAAAAGGTTTGCTTGATGGTCTGCTACAGGGGACCAAACATCAACAATGTGGGCAGTTGATGGATGTCCTGAATGAGGTTTGTCATCAACTGACATGTCACCATCACACACGCACACACACACACGAGTTTTTCCCATAGCATCATCTTGGTAAGCTGTCTTCAACATTAAAACTGTTTTAGCAGCATTTTTTTTACTGAGCAGAAAACAAAATTTCACAGCTGCACGTTGTTCACTTAAACTTGCCATCATAAAAAAGGAAACAAGAACAAATCAGTGCTACCAAAAACAATCACTGCAGATGAACAGAACAAGCCAGGTTGACAACACAGGCAGCACTGAACTGGCAATGAGTTGTGCTATACATGCCTAGTGGCAGAAATGCTTATTATACAAGCTCTGCCCATGGCAATGTTATTCCTTCTTTATATCCCTTGTACCTGTACATACCCCACACTACTATCAGGATTTATATCCAAACATTTAGTGGAAGTTAAGTATACAATTATATTAAACTTTTACCAATGTACAGGGTGGGGAGGAGGGGAGGGGGCAGATATGATTTGTTAGTCCTAAATTAACTACTAGCAAAGAAACTACCCAGTAAATTACAACTCTCAATAAATTTGAAGTGGAAAATAATGTGTGTGCTAAACCTGACTGAACATTCATTGAATATTGGAAAACATAAGTTGTAGTGCATTGGTAGCAAATAATTAACAAGACAAAGCTGATCATCATATGCAATAATCAAGGAAGAATTGTAGCAAATTACTACAGAACAAGATAAGTAAAGAGTTCACAGCTTGGTGTATTATAAAATCTGAAGCACAATTTTGTTTTTTAAGGTTGGAATCAGTTTTTAATTGATTCAATACCTCTTAGACATGATGCCAGTTACCCGAATGGAAATTAACACACCTTTTGTGAATAATGCACTACATATCGCATTATCAAGTCTCATGGACCTTCTCACAGCTTCAGCTGGTCACTGGCTTCCCCTCATACCTGTCAAACTTTTCACAGCCTCTCTCACAAAGATATTATATTTGTGGTATAATCAAATTTATTTTATCAGCCACTTCTTCTCGCCAGGCTTGAGGAGGAAAAGTTTTGCTGACAACATCTAGGAAACAGTTTAGAAATGTTTTGAATTCTCCCCCCCCCCCCCCCCCATTTCTATTAAAATACTAAATAGAAGAAGTTAACTATGCTGTGATATTAAGTCATTACTTAATATGAACCTATTGGTTACTAAACAAGATTTCTGAAGGTGTACAACAAGAACCACAAGGCAACATGAAAGGTCAGCAACTTTCCACACAATTGTGTGCATGCTGCTTGCATAGGCAGGTATCAAGAGTCAGATACCAACGCTTATAGATATTTTAACGTTATAGATGTAATTATTTATGTACTTTTGTACTGAATGCAAGACGGAATGGGTTTAAGTGTAGACTTTAAACAAGTATACCCATGACAGGAGGAAACATAGGGGGAGAAAAAAAGGAAAGACTTAACAACTAATTTGATTAATATTTAAACTATTTACTGAAATTAAAGGTTTTAGCTAATTGCCATAAAGTATTTATTACACCAGTTAACATCAATTACATGAATTATGAATGAAAACACACAACACTAGTATAATATTGCACAGTATTTTGGTTTTTGGCTGTTATGCCATGATCAGATATGAAGATAAATATGTGGTGCAGTCAAATTTTTGTAGGATCAAAGATTTTAGACTAGTGTAGCTATAGTGAATCTGGATTTCCAAAGGTGAAAATAGCTAAAGATTGATTTAAGAATAAATAAAGACATTACTTCAGTGAAAATGTAAGATTATTGAACTAAGGTAAAATATACGACACATTAACTGATGAACTATACAACAAATTATCACAATTGTTCTTGGAAGAAAATAAACTGAATGATAAACTTTTGTGACACGTTTCAAGGGAGTGGTAGAACAAGGTAAGATTATCTTTATCTGGTCCTAAATTACAAATACATAACATATACTAGTGACAGTAAGCAGGTAAGAGAAGCAGCTGTGATAGTATAATTTCTCTTGCCTTCTAACTGAAAAAGGAGTAAGTGGAGCATATGAGTAAGACGGGAAATTTACAACATGGCCCAGATGGTATTATACAGACAGCACCGGCAAGTAAGGGAACTGCACCTGATCATTTAGCACTAAGCTTGACAAATGGTCATATTGCACCCCAGCATGAACACTGGCAGCTCAAAAACACAAAACATGAGAAAAATCAACATAAAGAATTAATTCCATTAAAACTTATAGCTAAAAGGGATAAGAATCCTTTAAATTTCTAGGAAGTATAGTTGTCAGTAAATTTCATTATATTTTATGTGCATGTTGGATCACTTCACACATAATTTTCATAACTAAATAAAATCAATGTTTTTCGACTTTCCTCACATTTCTTGCTAGAGTGTGATATGTTTATTAATTTGTATAATATCAAGGTAGTCCATCTTTTTTCCTTTGCGGTGTGATGTCCTAATTCATATTGCATCTTTTAACAATGGCCTCCTTTAAGCAGATGGAATGCAAAAGGAGGAACAATTTTCATCTCTGATAACGGAGATAATATGTATATGCACTAACTTTAAATCTTTGACCCTACAAAAATTTCACTGTTCCACAAATTTATTTCTGTACCCAATGACGACTTAACAAGCAAGAACTGTTTTGCGAAATAAATAAAAAATATAGTAGGATATTACACCAGTGAGGAGCCCTTTCATTCATACTGTGTAAAATATTCTACAAAGAACCAAAGGAACATTTGATCAGTGCAATTATGTAAACAGATGGTTAGCAGGATTTTAATAAAACATGGATCTCACCTCTTTTCATTGTGTAGAGGCAACTTCTGCGTCATAAGAGTGGAACTAACATTTGAACTTTGGATACGACATAAGTCTTCTTTCACTTTTCGAGGCTTACCAGCTCGAGTTTTTTTAAGTTTTGTTCCTGTAACACGATTATTTTCCTCACGAACAATATCTGAGTGTCCATAACACAAATTATGCAGCGTGAACCCTAACTCCATTGACAAAATTTTAGAGTTTGTTCAGAGAGATTTTTTCAAGTATTTTAGTATAAGAGACGTTTTGTCTCAAGTGACTCATTACGAAGTAATCCTGTAATTACGATTTATTTGATTTGTTACCCTAATTGCCTTTGTTACTATAAAAATATTGTCGCAACAGTGGAGGGAAAGCCTGTAATATACAATTGCCAAATCAGCAACAGAGCAGAGTAACACAATCACCCTCAGATGAAACATTTATCACAGCGCATTTAATCTGTTTTGTAAGTGTACATAACTGTAAATTACAAATGCAGACCTGTTCCCTTACCAGTGTTGTTCAAAACGTCTTCCATCATGATCATGGCAGAACGCAAAGTGGCACCACTGGCCATCTTATATGTTCAAGAATCACTAGAGTTTGGCATATTATTACTGTGGCTGTGAAAGGATGAAGTTCAAGGTACATATCACCTGGAGTTCTGTAATCTGGGCTCTTCACATGGCCCCAGAAGAACCAGTCCATTGCTGTCATGTCTGCTGATTAAACAGGTCATGGAACAGGGCCACCAAAACCAGTCCACTGTTGCCAAAAGAGATGCAATTACTCCAATGAGCCACCAGAGACCAAGGGTTCCTTAGAGCAAAACACTCAGCAAAAATCCACGAACAACCTCTGAAATGTTACCAGTGGTGACTGGATTCAATCTGTAGTAATAGTAGGTGAGGATAAAACATCAATACATATTAATTATTCTAACAAACAACTTTAACTTACAAAGTTTAACGAAACCTTTGCTGCTGCTGTTTCATAAATTAAAATGTGATCTTACACTGTAACACAGGGAGATACCATAAAGCAAAATGTGTGGCAACACCGAGAGATACCTGACTGAGTATTAACTTGTCTCTGGAATTTATCTTTAAAACATTCCATTACATTGTAAAATTTTGGTTTTTCAAAGTGATTAACCTTTTCAAATAATGCATATATTTTCTTTCTTTGTTATGGTGAAAGCATAGCTATTGTACAATAACTTGTCTACATTTACAGTAGTCTTACTCCACATACAAATGGACAAATGTTAATAGACTCATGAGAGTAAGTTAATATACCACTCCCAAAAGTAACAAATTATGGACTGACTCTTGTGGTAACCAAGTGGAATAACTGTCATATTCAGTATAAAAGTTGAGCAGATTGAACATTGCTATCTCCATATGCAAACCAGCTCACTGACTTCAACCTGATAATACCTTAGAATTTGAGGTGGAAGGGAAACTACAGTGCAGTTGTGGAGATAAAGACTTTACAGAAACCTGAACTTCTGGACTGCTGTTTTAAGACTTAACCACGCGCACTAGTATTTAGTATACAAGATAAATAATTTTTTACATTCTTAACTATCTGCATGTTACCTATTCAGTGCTATTTGGTAATTAGAAATGTAGAGTCCTCCCACATTCAGATCCAAAAATTGAACACAATCAGCAGAAGAGAGATAAAAATGAATCATAGAAAGGATGGACGAACTAAATGTTAAGAGTAACTCCATGTTGCTCATGCTGTTGTGTTCTAGTTCAAAAGGACTATAAAGTAGGACAGCTCTGGTCCTGTCCTGTGGAAAGCCATTCTTATACCCTCCCTAATTGGTGTGGAAAAATTGGAACAAACATAAATCTGATATGGTAGGCTAATATGTCAAGCTATATTTGCTCCCCTAAAGAGTCCAGTGTCTTACCAACTGTGCTACATTGCTTGGCAGTGGGGTTACAGATAACACCAAACAATGGATGAGATGCTGTTTATAATATTTAACGCAAACATTTAAAAACTTAAGACAAATTCTCAAAACAATTTTCGTGGGGGGAGAAAACAGATATCACCCTATTGACAAGTGTGACAATACTAGGCACAGCTTTCTTGTGAATGCGACCAACAGATAATATGCACCAACTTGGCCATAAATATATTTTAAGTTGTTGTATGCTAAAGAATACACCTATGGTTGTAGGCAAATGTTACTTCACACACTGGGTGCAGAAAGGGGCCCAACAGAGTAAGGAGAATGTCCGTCCTCTTTCATGACCTAGAACACAACATGTATTGTATTTTAATTGGCTACCTTGTTGTTACTAAATAGAGGAGTTCACTGTTAGTGCAACTCTATTTGACCTATCACGACAACTGTGTATTTTTCGAAGATATTTAACAGCTTCAATCCAAACAATTGTGGTAAATTGTCATAATATAGGGCCTTAACTAGATTTTGCCTGATGTAATCACAGACAAATGTAAAGTTATGATTTAGGTGACAAATGAAATCAGAACAGTATCCAATCAATGTTACATTCAAGCTGGGTGCTTTGCCTAAAAAACTGTCGAGAACAGGTAACCACACGGTGCCATTACACTGCTGCTGCTGCAGCCACCCCTAGTGTCAAGTAATCAGCAACTGACAAGTGGGGGGTGTTGGCCACACGCCAACAGCGTCTTCAGCGGATCAGCAGGACTCTTAATGTTATGTAGTAGTGGCTTGTGTTTGAAACATTGGTTTTTAGGCTTATGATGTGTTTATCAAGAGTATAAAAACGAATAATTCAGATGGTATTTGTCATAACAGTCACCTGTGGTGGTAAGTCTTCATTTAGTGAAATTAGTGTTTATCCAGTTACAAGAGAATCGTCCAATCCAACACTTCGAAACTTACCCTGAAATTTTTCATGGAGGAAGAATACACCAACAGGAATGCACTGTCAATGCTTTGGCTGCTAAAACACGCTGCAAGTATTTTTTAAAAGAACCGCTAAGGTAACCCATTTCTGCTACACGAAGAACCACTATTAAAAGTGGTTTTTACAGCCGTTCTTGCCCAGTATGTGAATACACAAATGCAGCAGTGACCAAGAGGATATGAACAGATTGCAGTTCATATGGACAGCTGAACTGTTACACAGATGTAATTGCTACACAAGTGACTAGGAGAAGTAAGAAAATCAAGGCGGTGTACGATGTTAAATTATGATGACTTCTACCAATTGAGAGTTTTTTGTGCTGACATTAAATGTTTTGTAACAATTCCTGTAGCATATTTCTTATAATTTTTGAATAATGTATGTTTTGCTGACAATGAAACAGTTCCTTGTTTATTCTCTGTAGTCAGCACAAAAATGTGAAGTGTATTGTATGACAAAAAGAAACATTCATTACACCAGGCACACTTCATAAAATAAAAATTAATAGAATCAGGCACTTCACAGTAATTAATAGTTTTATTTACACAGAAGTGGGATGGAGTAAGAAATGGTAATGGCCATCATTGTGCATATTGTGGTGCATACCATGCATACTTGATCAAAGTCATAAAATGTGGTAATGCAAACTGACAATGGAGAAATTACTGAAGTTATCACACTATTAGTTCCAGGTGGAATTTGAATTATATGAATTTTGTCATTTCCCTAATGACACGCGTTATTATGTCCAGGCCAAGAGACCAACATAAGCAATGCATATTTTCTGCAAATGGCAAGCCAAAGTTTTGGACTTAACAATAAACATTATTCTCTCCCATTTTTCCAGATTTTGCTCTGTCAATTGCAAGACTTTTGCAAGTAAACAGTCTTTTTTTTTTTTTTAATTTCTGATCCTAGTTTGCCTTGATGTTCTTGAATACAGAGATAAAGCTATGGGAACAGTAATCCACTGACATTTATCGTTAGTATTGTTGTATACAAATGTGTCATAGGACTCAAACTGCATAAGCAACTTCACATAGTCAGATGCAAGGTGGACACATCCTGAATATTTGAAAGGAAACCGAAATCTTGGAAAGCTCACACCCGTGCCCGTTATGCTCTCTTAATAAGCAAATCATGTTAAAGCACTAGGGTCTGTTGAACAATTACAACTTCCTGAAATTACATTGTAGTGCCATCATATTTTTCTCAGATCTCTTCTCAGGTTTCTTGCATCATGCTTATTGGAGCTATCATTTTCGCAGGTTCTAAAGTTTTCCTAACCCTGTTTACAACCAGAAAAACCAATAAATGCTAATTAACAATCACATACATAAGTTTATATATATATATATATATATATATATATATATATATATATATATATATATATATATATATATATATATATATATATATATATATATATATATATAACAGAAAGAAACTTCCACATGGGAAAAACATATTAAAAACAAAGATTCCAAGACCCACCAAGCGGGAAAGCGCCGGCAGACAGGCACACGAACAAAACACACAAACACACACACAGAACCACGAGCCCTCGCAACTGGCAGTTGCTTCGTCAGGAAAGAGGGAAGGAGAGGGAAAAATGAAAGGATGTGGGTTTTAAGGGAGAGGGTAAGGAGTCATTCCAATCCCGGGAGCGGAAAGACTTCCCTTAGGGGAAAAAAAGGACAGGTGTACACTTGCACACACACACACACACACACATATCCACCCGCACATACACAGACACAAGCAGACATATTGTGTATGTGCGGGTGGATATGTGTGTGTGTGTGTGTGTGTGTGTGTGTGTGTGTGCGCGCGCAAGTGTACACCTGTCCTTTTTTTCCCCTAAGGGAAGTCTTTCCGCTCCCGGGATTGGAATGACTCCTTACCCTCTCCCTTAAAACCCACATCGTTTCATTTTTCCCTCTCCTTCCCTCTTTCCTGACGAAGCAACTGCCAGTTGCGAGGGCTCGTGGTTCTGTGTGTGTGTTTGTGTGTTTTGTTCGTGTGCCTGTCTGCCGGCGCTTTCCCGCTTGGTGGGTCTTGGAATCTTTGTTTTTAATATATATATATATATATATATATATATATATATATATATATATATATATATATATATATATATATCATTATTTAAACACAGAGTGATTTAAAAAGTACAATGACCATTTTTAGACTTACAGAACACACGCAAGTGATTTATAAGGTCTAATTAAAACAGCAAGAGACACAAACAAGAAAAGACAAAAGTATAGACAATTGTCTGATGCATCTCTGTTACAGGGCTAACGTAGATAACAAACTTTTCAAGCAAAAACCCCTTTAGCTTACTTTTTGATTATTGCCTCATAGGAACTTAATATTAGCTGGAAATGAATTGAAGATTTTTTTGCTAATATATTAAATCTGATCAAAAGTATCCAGACACCTGGCTGAAAATGACTTATAAGATCATGGCACCCTAAATCAGTAATGCTGGAATTCAATACGGCGTTGGCCTCACCACTGCCTCCGAATTTTACTGTTGACATTACACATGCTGGCAGATGATGTTCAGCGGGCATTCGCCATACTCTCACACCGCCATCGGATCGTCACATTGCGTACCGTGATTCGTCACTCCACACACCCTTTTTCCACTGTTCAATAGTCCAATGTTTACGCTTCTTACACCAAGTGTGGCATCGTTTTGCACTTACCGGTATGATTTGTGGCTTATGAGCAGCTTCCCGACCATGAAATCCAAGTTTTCTCATCTCCTGCAACTGTCATAGTACTTGCAGTGGATCCTGATGCAGTTTGGAGTTCCTGTGTGATGGTCTGTATAGGTGTCTGCCTATTACACATTACAACCCTCTCCAACTGTCGGCGGCCTCCGTCAGTCAACAGACAAGGTCAGCCTGTATGCTTTTGTGCTGTATGTGTCCGTTCACATTTCCACTTCACCATCACATTGGAAACAGTGGACCTAGGGATGTTTAGGAGTGTGGAAATCTTGCATACAGACATACAACACAAGTGACACCCAATCACCTGACCCATGTTCGAAGTCTGCGAGATCCCCAGAGCGCCCCATTCTGCTCTCACAATGTCTAATGACTCTTGAGGTCGGTGAGTACCTGGCAATAGGCAGCAGCACAATGCACCTAATATGAAAAACTTATGTTTTTGGGGGTGTCTGGATACTTTTTTTTTTTTACACCTAATATACACAGTCCACTCACAAAGTGACCACCTCTCAAAAGAATGAATAACCACCTTTTGCAGCACGGACCACTGACAGACATGCAGGAATACATCATTGAGGTTCTGGAAGGTACTAACAGGGATGTGGTGCCACGACGACTCCAGTACCATGGCCACATATGATAAGTTTCTCAGTTTAGGCGGTCCCACACATTCTTAATTGGGTTTCAATCTGGGGAGTCTGGTTGCCAGGGGAGCACAGTACACTCATCGTAGTGCTCTTTGAACCATGCATGTATCTGCTAGTGGTTTGACACATTGCACTATCCACATGGTAGAATTTGTCATGCTGAGAAGGAAATGAACTAAATGTAGGGGTGGACATGGTTTTTAGGAGTAGGTGCGTACTCTTGTTGATCTACTGTGCCCTCCAGAATGATGGCATCCGCCAGAAAATGCCACAAAGACATTCCCCAGACCATAACATTTCCTCCTCCGGTCTGGAACCTTCCAACAATTGTTGCAGGGACATACACACCAATGCCCATAGTCTGATGGAGCATAAACTGTGATTCATCTGACAAGTCCACCTGCTGCCATTTAATCGATGTCCAGTTTTGGTATTGGCGTACAAATTACAGCCTTTGTCACTGACAAACAGCAGTCAGCATGGATGCATAAACAAGGCCCTGCTGAGTAGGCCCATATGCAGCTCTCATGGAGGAGAGAATGCTGGTAGCACCTTGGTTCATATGGGTGGTCAGTTGCTCCACATTTGCATGTCTATTTGCACCCCCTATGTCTCCACAGCTGTTGTTCACCCCATCATTTATGGCCCATGGTTCACAAAAGTTGCCTCAGCACTGGTTTTGGATAGGCCATTTTATCATGCATTCTATGCTTTAACCATGGTGGCACATCAGCCATTCACAAACTTGGCCATTTACAAACTTGGCCATTTCACGAGTGCTCGCAACCTGGGCTTGAGTGCTTTTGGACATCAAATATATCACTCTGTTTGCACATTATGATGACCATATTGTTTTTCACATCCCCGACATGCTTTATACACCCTCCACTACTAATGCTGCCGACTGCTGTCTGTTCGTGATTATTGCATATTGATGTCTAACACAGGCAGTCTTCACAATGTGTCTGGACCATGTATTTAACATCTTTTTGCACCAAAGAACAATTCTTCAGGTCAAAATTTCCTTCTTGTGATGTGATGTTGGTAAGCCTTATCTGTTTCACAATGACTAGGTTTGTGGAGCATAGATGTCATGGCTGGAGAGAGATTGTGAGGCAGTGGTTAATATCCCTACATACTTAAAAAAGATTACAATGTGAGGTTCTTGGAAGCACTCCATACACAACTCTGACAACCTTTTACTGAATGGAAAAGATACTTTTCAAAAGCAGCAAACTGCCCCCAGATGATGGTTCCGTAACCCATCAGCAAATGTAAGTAGCCAAAATATGCAGATTTGGGGACACTGATGTCACTGATTTTGGAGATTATCCAGATGGTAAATGATGCCGAGTTAACCCTTTTCAAGGTTTGGAGGATGTGGTGTTCCCAGTTAAGAATGGTACATGGGTGCCTAAGAATTTCAAACAGTATGCCCTCTGTATCTGCTGGCTCTGACATGCAATATTAAACTTCTGTGGGCTTTTGTGATGAGGGTGAAACAATGTAATTGTTTTTGCCGAGGTCCATTGCTAGCAAATTTACGTGACCCAGTTCAGAACACATGGAAATAACTGGTTGGTATTAAACATTGAGTCAGTGGATGTTTTACTGTCTGTCACAATGGTTGCATTATCTGCAGAAATGGTGAACTTTCTTGCTTTGTTGAGGGACAGAGGTAATTTGTTTACATGAGGGGGGACCCAAAAGTAATGGGAATTGGCTTCAGTGGGTGCGGAGAGTGGGCGACCCCACTGATCGACCAGGTGTCCATTATGGTCACGACATGCGACGCAAGTCAGTGTGCTAAGTTGTGTCACTGAATGCATGGGTTCACCCGTGACAGTTTTTTTAGTAAGACAACTTTTTTCAGTTCTGTGAAAACGTGATGGCAACGTGTGGAAATTTTGTTTCCTGTTGGAGAAATCAGTTGCGGAAACTACTGTAATGCTTAAGACTGCTTATGGAGATGCTGCATTAAGTAAAACCAGAGTCAGAGGTTTTCATGTTTTAAAATGGACAAATTTCAATTTAAGACCAAGCCCATTCAGGATGACCCTCAACGTCTACAAGTGACGAAAATATCAACAAAATCAATGCCCTCGTTCGTGAAGACCGTAGATGAACCATTTATCAACTCAGCGAGAAGTGTGGAATATCATGGAGTTCAATTTAGAGGATTTTATCATAAGATTTGCACGAGTAGGATTGCAGCCAAATTTATCCCTTGCCTTCTCACATTCGAGCAAACGGAGCGGTGACTTCAGCCATGTTTTGAGCTTCAAAATCAGCTCAAAGACGCCCCTGAATTTTTTTCCAAGGTGATTACTGGTGATGAATCGTGGTGCTGTGGATACAACCCTGAAACAAAGCAGCAATCAAGCCTGCGGAAGCCACGTGGCTCTCATTGTCCCAGAAAAGCTCACCAAGTGAATTCAAACATCAAGACGACGCTCATTTGTTTCTTCGATTGCAGAGGTGTTGTGCACGTGGAGTTCATTCCCTGGGTCAAACTGTTAACCAGAAGTTCTAGTTGGAGGTTTTGGAAAGACTGAGGGAGAATATCTGGAAGAAAAGGATAGACCTTTGGCACACAGGCCATAATGACAACTTGCCGGCCCACATCGCCCTTTCCACAAAGCAGTTTTTGACCTAAAACTGGCATGACACTGATTGTCCAACAGCCCCACCCCTCCTACTCACCGGATCTTGCCATTTGGATATGAGAGGTAGCATGCTTGCCCATCTGCATATTTTTGGCTATTTTAATGAATACATAGTGTTCATTTGCAATAACTTGTGTTAAAATTTAACTAATTCTTCCATGTATTGTCATCAGGAGAATTGAAAGTGGATAAACAATGAGGTGAAAAGTCATGGGATACCACCCAATATCATGCTGGAACTCCTTTTGCCCAGTGTAGTGCAGCAACTGTGTGGCATGGACTCAACAAGTCGTCGTAAGGCCTTGCAGAAATATTGAACCATGGTGCTCTATAGCTATACATAGGTGTGAAGTGTTGCCAGTACAGGACATTGTGCAAGAACTGACCTTGTGATTATGTCTCAAATGTTCGATGGGATTCATTACGGACGATTTGGGTGGCCAAGTCATTAGCTCACACTCTCCAGATTATTCGTCAAACCAATTGCGAATAATATTAGCCTGGTGACATGGCGCATAGTCATCCACAAAAATTCCATTGTTTTTGAGAATGTAAAGTTCATGAATGACTGCAAATGGTCTCCAGGTAACTGGACATAACCATTTCCAGTCAATGATCCATTCAGTTGGAGCAGAGGAACCAGCCCATTTCATGCAGACACAGTCCACACCATTATGGAGCCATCACTAGCTTGCACAGTGCCTTGTTCACAATTTGCATCCATGGCTTGGTGGGGTCTGTGCTGCACTAAAACCCTAACAACAGCTCTTATCAACCAAAATCAGGACTCTGCTGACCAGGCCACTGTTCTCCAGTTGTCTGGGGTCCAACTGATATGGTCACGAGCCCCAAGAAGAACTCTGCAGGCGATCTCTTGCTGTTAGCAAATGCACTCAGGTCTATTGTACGATTCTATAGCCAATTAACATCAAATTTCACCACACTGTCCTATTAGATACATCTGTCCTAAGTATCACATTGATTTCTATGGTTATGTCACGTAGTGTTTGCTTGTCTATTAGCACTGACAACTCCACGCAAGCACCGCTACTCTCTGTTAAGTGAAGGCCACTGGCCACTGAGTTTGCTGTGGTGAGAGGTAATGCCTGAAATTTCGTATTCTCGGCACATTCTTTATACTGTGAATCCCCAAATATTGAATCCCCTAACTATTTTCGAAATTGTATGTCCCATGCATCCAACTCCAACTACCATTCTGCATTCAACGTCTGTTAACTCTTGTCATGCAGCCATAATCACATCGGGAATCTTTTCAGAAGAATCATCTGAGTACAAATGACAGCTGTGCCAATGTGTTCATGATACCACCACCATCTGCAGATATGCATATCACTATCCCATTACTTGTCACCTCAGTATATTACACCACATGCATAATCCTGATATAAGACAATAATGATAATGATGAAGACGAAGATGGTATTTAGTTTGTGGTGTGCTCAATTGCATGCTTATCAGTACCCATACAAATTCCCGATCGTTTCAGTGTCCAGTCCTCCTGCGTAGTTGAATGATGATGAAATGAAGAGGACAACATGAACATCCAGGTCCTGGGCAGAGAAAATCCCCGACCCCGCTGGGAGTGGATCCCGGGACCCCGTGATCCAGAGGCAGCAATGCTAGCTACTGGACCACATGCTAAGGCACTGAATTGAGCATTCAGTCTTTTTAATTGGATGCACAGATCTTCAAACATCTTTTACAACCTGTAGTGTTCTTTTTTTAACCTATTGCAGCTTGTTTCAAAATGACTAAAGCCTATGTGGGCTAATTTGTGCATACAAAAACAAAAGCTGTTCCAAGTCAGAGCATCTAATGTCATTAAGGAGGTTCAGTCTTAGTGCTGGAGATGAGCAATTTAGCTCTTATGTTGGCTATTTCTTAGCTTTGTGAATGTACTCAGACTTTATGTTACTTGGTTTGTAGCAATCAAGTCTGCCTGGTTGCCCTGCACTGCACAAGGTCACACACAGTGCAAATGGCCTTAAATGTTGCCTGCTGCATGCTTTTGTATTTATTTCCAAGATTGCCTTATGTGATGAGGAAATAAAGAGTTTTTGTTGAACAATAATGGTTCAGAGCTACATGAAGAAATTTCCAATTTTGAACCCTGTGATGGTAAGCTAATTAGTTTCATTGTATTTTTCTCTAAGTGTACATATTGTTTATTGTGTAACAGAAAGCTATTTTTTACAATATACATTATAGATGAAGAAGAAATTTCTGATGAAGTTTCAGTAAGCCCTCAACATTAAACCACTGATGTCGCTGCTGTATCAGTTATCCCCCCGTTTGAACTCCACAGTCTGCCTCTTTCAGCTAGGTGGTGGACAGATGGATGACACTACCACTTCACAGATTCTAGTCATTGAAGAATCAAGCGGGTTTCAAATTCAGATTGATCAGAACTATTTTGTGTTTTATTGTTGCACCTTCTTCTTTGATTAACTGCTGAAGATGGCAAAACAAGAAACCAACTTCTATGATAGAACAACAATTGCAAGCTAACTGAAAAAGTTAAACTGAAGCCTCCGTCAATTCAAGCACTGTGAAACTTGACGAACTGTGAAAGTGGTTTCTCATTTGCACCTCATTAGAAAACTGAAATTGACTGACTGCTAGTCTACGAAATCTGTGTTACAGATCTCCTTTGCCACAAAGTGTCTACCAAGAGATTGTTTTCTATCAGTGCTGAGAATGTTACATTGAGTAAGTAATGCAACTTATTTCAAAATATCAAGACGGGTATGATCCCGTTCGTAAGACCCACCTACAATGGATTCATGACAAAAAGTGAAAGAGCATCAAATCATGACAAAATTTCACTATAGCTGAAGGTATTCACCCTTTTTTGCAGATCTAGTTTTGAGACCTAAATGGAAAATGAGACTAACAAATATGGGACATTTTTTTAAATTTTATATCTGGCAGTAAGACAGATGCTAATAACATCTGGCATGTAGTAAACAGATTGAGTGAAAGTTTCCATGGCAAAGGCCATACTCTAAACATGGCTCATTTTACACTAGCCTTGATCTGAGGTAGAGGGGTACAGTGCTGAAAAAAAGAAACAGAAAATATCTAGTTGCCCAGATGCTGGAAAAATGAACTAGTGAAATGTAGACATACTAAAGATGTACAGGTATTTATTTTGATGATGAGATATAAAATGAGAGCATCCAGGGTTGATGTTAGAACAAAATTAAGACTGACAGAAGATTAAGCAGGACTGTAGGTTGGATTATAATAAGAAACAAGGCTGGTGTGCACCTTAGCAACCAGCTATGAAACTACTACCTTTTCGAGAGGAAGCAAAGTGGTGGAAGGAAGGTTTTTTCACATTTTAATGATGATTGTCGTAAATTCATATGTTTTACATACACTGTCTAAATTTACTACCAAATATTTTCAAATTCATTACTGAACTGGCTTTGGAGAACAAAGGTGGCCTGACAATTAAAATAGTTCACCTACAAACAGACTCAGTGAAAGACTTTTCATAACGGTATTTCTGCAACAAGAACGTCAAAAACTGCCTTAGAGGAGATGAAAAGTTTGTGTAAAATGAAGCTAGGTGAGCTCTGGGAAAGTGTCAAGGATGGATACCAGGCACTATTGTGAAGAATGTGATGTACAGCTTTGTTTTCCAAAATGCGTCAACATTTTTCGAACTAGGCAATTTTCAATTAAAAAAAAAAAAAAAAACATATTCTGAAAGAGTTTTATTTTTAGTATCAACAACTTCTAATCCTATACCCACATAGGGAATAAAGGTTAATTTTTTTGTTGTGAAGCAAAAATATTTTTATTTCAATAGTATAAAAAATGTTACTAATTTAGTCTATGTTTCTTAGCAGTATTTGAAAGAAAAAGGCCCACTTTCAAATGCAATAAACTGAAATTCTGTGTGGTAAAACCACCTACATAAAGTTCAGAAAAATTATGCTCAGTAGCAGTACCACAGCTGCACAGTCCTCAAAGTTTTAACAAGAGAATGGATTACAGTGTTTTGACAGCAAACTTACTCAGGAACTGAAGAATACATGAAGTTAGTGGGGTATTAGTGCCCTGTGAAAACTGATGGCATCTTGATTGGAGTCTTCATTCCTCTGTTTATCTGTTGACTACATTCCTACTACAAGTTGCAACTATAAATGTATATTTGCTGATAGCAATCTTTATGCATCACTCCAATTGAGTCATAGATCATCAATATATCAGAAATCATGTTACTATCAAATGTGGTCCCTTCATCAGATTCTCGTGTTCCATCTATTGGTATCCTCTTGGAAAATGTGATCTAGATTGCAACTGTGGTTAGTTATCTGTTAGAGACATGTAGGTTACCACCTAGTTCACTGTACCTACAGTAGCCAGCTTTTCAGTTTAAATAGGCTTTCCACTCATGTTCGAGATATTATTGACAAAACAACTTAACGTGTGAAAATTAAACTACTATAAAGTGTTGTTAATGCCAGTTCGTATGTAGAAATAAAGATTAACACATTAGTGTAACTAGCTTACTGTATTAGTACCTGGAAAAAAATGCATCACACAGTGCTGTCTCTAAATACTCTTCTTCTTCTTCTTCTTCTTCTACTACTGCTACTACTACTACTACTATTTCTTTCCTGTCTCAAATATTATGCCTGGTTAAAAATGGAAAGTGACGCGGACCTTGATCAAGCACAACTTACTTCTAACTATACGGTATAAGTTACATTACATTTAGGAATTTTCGGGTAATTGAACATGTATCAGTAATTACAAGATTCTGTAGTTGTATATATATGTTTGGTTGTAGCTGTATTGTGTTGATGTACTGGTGGATATTGTGTGGTATGACTCCTATAGTTGATAGTATAATTGGTATAATGTCAACTTTATCCTGATGCCACATGTCCTTGACTTCCTCAGCCAGCTGGATGGATTTTTCAATTTTTTCTTCTGTTGTATTGGGTATGGATATTTCAATTAATTGTGTTAATTTCTTCCTTTTATTGGTGAGTATGATGTCAGGTTTTGTTATGTGGTGGTGTTTTCTCTGTTATGATGGTTCTGTTCCAGTATAATTTGTATTAATCATTCTCCAGTACATTTTGTGGTGCATACTTGTATGTGGGAATGTGTTGTTTTATTAGTTTATGTTGTATGGCAAGTTGTTGATGTATTATTTTTGCTACATTGTCATGTCTTCTGGTGTATTCTGTATTTGCTAGTATTGTACATCCGCTTGTGATGTGATCTACTGTTTCCATTTGTTGTTTGCAAAGTCTGCATTTATCTGTTGTGGTATTGGGATCTTTAATAATATGCTTGCTGTAATATCTGGTGTTTATTGTTTGATCCTGTATTGCAATCGTGAATCCTTCTGTCTCACTGAATATATTGCCTTTTCTTAGCCATGTGTTGGATGTGTCTTGATCGATGTGTGGCTGTGTTAGATGATACAGGTGCTTGCCATGTAATGTTTTCTTTTTCCAATTTACTTTCTTTGTATCTGTTGATGTTATGTGATCTAAAGTGTTGTAGAAGCGGTTACGAAATTGCAATGGTGTAGCTGATGTATTTGTATGAGTGATTGCTCTGTGAGTTTTGCTAGTTTCTGCTCGTTCTATAAAGAATTTTCTTAAATTGTTTACCTGTCCATAATGTAGGTTTTTATGTCGACAAATCCCTTTCCTCCTTCCTTTCTGCTTAATATGAATCTTTCTGTTGCTGAATGTATGTGATGTATTCTATATTTGTGGCATTGTGATCGTGTAAGTGTATTGAGTGCTTCTAGGTCTGTGTTACTACATTTCACTACTCCAAATGAGTAGGTCAATATTGGTATAGCATAAGTGTTTATAGCTTTTGTCTTGTTTCTTGCTGTCAATTTTGTTTTCAGGATGTTTGTTAGTCTTTGTCTATATTTTTCTTTTAGTTCTTCTTTAATATTTGTATTATCTATTCCTATTTTTTGGTCTGTATCCTAGATATTTATAGGCATCTGTTTTTTCCATCGCTTCTATGCAGTTGCTGTGGTTATCCAATATGTAATTTTCTTGTTTAGTGTGTTCGCTATGCTATTTTTCTTACATTTGTCTGTTCCAAAAGCCATATTTATATTACTGCTGAATACTTCTGTTATCTTTAGTAATTGGTTGAGTTTTTTTGTTTATTTGTTGCTGCCAGTAGTTGTAGATCATCCATGTATAGCAAATGTGTGATTTTGTGTTGGTATGTTCCAGTAATATTATATCCATAATTTGTATTATTTGGCATGTTGGATAGTGGGTTCAGAGAGAGGCAGAACCAGAAGGGACTTAGTGAGTCTCCTTGGTATCTTCCATGCTTAATCTGTATTGGCTGTGATGTGATATTATTTGAATTTGTTTGGATATTAAGTGAGGTTTTCCAATTTTTCATTACTATGTTTATGAACCGTATCAATTTAGGATCTACTTTGTACATTTCCAATATTTGTAGTAACCACGAGTGGGGTACACTATCAAAAGCGTTTTGGTAATCAATATATGCGTAGTGTAGCGACCTTTGTTTAGTTTTAGCTTGATATGTCACCTCTGCATCTATTATCAGTTGCTCTTTACATCCTTGTGCTCCTTTGCAGCAGCCTTTTTGTTCTTCATTTATAATTTGATCTGTGTTGTACGAGTCATTAATTTCTGTGTAATGACTGAAGTTAATATTTTGTATATTGTTGGTAGGCATGATATGTGGCGATATTTTGCTGGGTTTGCTGTGTCTGCTTGATCTTTAGGTTTCAGGTAAGTTATTCCTTGTGTAAGTGTATCAGGGACTGTGTATGGGTCTGCAATGTAACTGTTAAATAATTTAGTTAGATGTGAATGTGTTGAGGTGAACTTCTTTAGCCAGAAATTTGCTATTTTATCTTTTCCAGGGGCTTTCCAATTGTGTGTAGAATTAATTGCTCGGGTGACTTCATGTTGCAAAATTATCACTTCAGGCATTTGTGGTATCCTCTTGTATGTGTCTGTTTCTGCTTGTATCCACTGTGCATGTCTTATGTTGTACCAGGTTTGACCATATGTTGCTCCAGAAGTGTTCCATGTCTGTTATGTTTGGTGGATTGTCTATTTTAATGTGTGTGTTATCTATTGTCTGGTAAAATTTCTTTTGGTTTTTGTTTCCTTCTATTTTCACTTTTTTTGTATCTTCTAAGTCGTTTGGCCAATGCTTGTAATTTCTGCTTCTTTTTATCTAATTGCTCTATCGCTTCTTGTTGTGAGATTTTACCTAACCTTTTTCGTTTTTTGTCTGATATTTCATTTCTTATAAATTGTGTTAGCTGTCCGATGTCTTTTCTCAGTTTTTCTATTCTGATCTGTATCCTGTGTTGCCATGCTGGTTTTATGGGTTTCTTCTGTGTGTTGGTTGGTTGGTTCTGATCTCTGCCTAGTGTGTATATTTAGTGTAGTTAGTGCTCCTATATAAACCAGTAGTTGTAACTCTTCCATATTTGTATTTTCACTTATTTTGTTGTGTATGATTGTGTTGATAATTGTTATTGTTGTTTCAACTTGTGGGTTATTCGGTGGTCTATGGAAGAATGGTCTGATGTCTGTATTTGTGTCTTTGTATTCTATATATGTCAGCTGGAATTTTTCTTCTATATCTAAAATGTGTGTCACTTCAAGTGTTCTGTTTGTGCTTGTTCTGGTGGCTGTTTTAAGATTTCATTTTCCTCTGATTGTTTAATTGATGCGTGTTGTTCTTCGTTTGTTTGCTCTGGGATGTTTGAGTCCATTACTGTCTTCTTCTTCTCCTTATTGCACATTATTTTGTTCCAGTATTTGTTGTACTTGTTGTTTGATGTTTTCTAATTCTGACGGGTATCCTGTTATTTTTGATTATTACACACATCTGATCAGCTAGTCGCTCTGTTAAAAATTTTAATTCTGGGTATCTGGTAATAAATGTTGTGTTTACTTGTGATCTGTATCCAGTTGTGTTGGTTCCTAAGTTTGTTGCTTGGTAATAACAGAACATGAGGTGTCTGTTAAGTTCATCTGACCATCTCATCCTCTGTCTTTGTTTTCCTTCTAAAGTGGTTGCAGGAAGCATGTCCTGCAAAACACCTCTATTTGGATTTAAATCATTTTACATGTGGCCAGCAGTGTCGTTACCATTGTGGATGGGCATAGGGATGAAGCGTTGTCCCCAACCACGACAGCACTTGTCTGAGACTTCCTTAGTTCTGTCCTGAATCATCATCATCATCATCATCATCATCATCATCATCATCATCATCATCATCATCATCATCATCATCATCATCATCATCATCATCATCATCATCATCATCATCATCATCATCATCATCATCATCATCATCATCATCATCATCATCATCATCATCATCATCCATATGGAGATGAATAGTTCATACATTAATCAGTTTCCTAACAAAACAGAATGGCGGAGTGAAAAGGGAGCCACTACTGCCGTCAATTCTGGAAGCGAAAATGATGGTTATGTATATACTCCAAAACAGCTTAACAATGAATGAAATACACTCCTGGAAATTGAAATAAGAACACCGTGAATTCATTGTCCCAGGAAGGGGAAATTTTATTGACACATTCCTGGGGTCAGATACATCACATGATCACACTGACAGAACCACAGGCACATAGACACAGGCAACAGAGCATGCACAATGTCGGCACTAGTACAGTGTATATCCACCTTTCGCAGCAATGCAGGCTGCTATTCTCCCATGGAGACGATCGTAGAGATGCTGGATGTAGTCCTGTGGAACGGCTTGCCATGCCATTTCCACCTGGGCCTCAGTTGGACCAGCGTTCGTGCTGGACGTGCAGACCACGTGAGACGATGCTTCATCCAGTCCCAAACATGCTCAATGGGGGACAGATCCGGAGATCTTGCTGGCCAGGGTAGTTGACTTACACCTTCTAGAGCACGTTGGGTGGCACGGGATACATGCTGATGTGCATTGTCCTGTTGGAACAGCAAGTTCCCTTGCCGGTCTAGGAATGGTAGAACGATGGGTTCGATGACGGTTTGGATGTACCGTGCACTATTCAGTGTCCCCTCGACGATCACCAGAGGTGTACGGCCAGTGTAGGAGATTACTCCCCATACCATGATGCCGGGTGTTGGCCCTGTGTGCCTCGGTCGTATGCAGTCCTGATTGTGGCGCTCACCTGCACGACGCCAAACATGCATACGACCATCATTGGCACCAAGGCAGAAGCGACTCTCATCGCTGAAGACGACACGTCTCCATTCGTCCCTCCATTCACGCCTGTCGCAACACCACTGGAGGCGGGCTGCACGGTGTTGGGGCGTGAGTGGAAGACAGCCTAACGGTGTGCGGGACCATAGCCCAGCTTCATGGAGACGGTTGCGAATGGTCCTCGCCGATACCCCAGGAGCAACAGTGTCCCTAATTTGCTGGGAAGTGGCAGTGCGGTCCCCTACAGCACTGTGTAGGATCCTACGGTCTTGGCGTGCATCCGTGCGTCGCTGCGGTCAGGTCCCAGGTCAACGGGCACGTGCACCTTCTGCCCACCACTGGGGACAACATCGATGTACTGTGGAGACCTCATGCCCCACGTGTTGAGCAATTCGGCGGTACGTCCACCCGGCCTCCCGCATACCCACTATATGCCCTCGCTCAAAGTCCGTCAACTGCACATATGGTTCACGTCCACGCTGTCGCGGCATGCTACCAGTGTTAAAGACTGCGATGGAGCTCCGTATTCCATGGCAAACTGGCTGACACTGACGGCGGCGGTGCACAAATGCTGTGCAGCTAGCGCCATTTGACGGCCAACACTGCAGTTCCTGGTGTGTCCGCTGTGCTGTGCATGTGATCATTGCTTGTACAGCCCTCTCGCAGTGTCCGGAGCAAGTATGGTGGGTCTGACACACCGGTGTCAATGTGTTCTTTTTTCCATTTCCAGGAGTGTACTTTATCAGTTAGTTTCCTAATCTACTTAACAATTGGGGAGGGGGGCAGGACAAGGGAAGGAGGTCTGAAAGGGCAACCAGTATTTCAGTTAATAATGGGAGTGAACATGATTACTCCATATGCACAATGGTAAAGTAATGTGGCTCAAACTGTGGCCTGTGATAAGCAACCAAATCAAGACAACATAATTAGTTTACAAGGTTCAAATGTACTTCAGGTAAACAGAGCAAGACTTAAGAAGCACATTTACAATTCAAGTGGACTAAAACTTATTATGCATAATAAGACCTTACTGAAGTAAACAAAAACCTGTAAGCACAAAGGTGCGTATGAAGGCATTTTCACTTCCAGTATCGACTGCAACACTGGCTGCCCTTATCGCCCCCCTTGTTATGTAGATTATAAATTCAATTGATGGATGACTAATGTATGAAGCTCTTTACATTATCTTTAAGTGTTGACTTATAATTGGTATTCATTGAGAAGTGTTTGAAACTAACTGTATAATTTTATTGGCTCTTTTATTCTATGTTGGTGACCTGCTGCATTTTCTTCAATTTTGTCACTGCAAAGCTACCTAGGCTGTGACAAACCAGTTATAATAAGAAAGTATTACAAGGCATTATCATGTCGCATTTATCCAAGTATCTACAGTGTGTCCCTGGAGGAATGGTCAGTAGATAGGGATATGAGGGTGACAATCATTTGATTCAAAAAAGTGTATTAAAAATTGGTTCTAAAATGAATACTGTTAGAACTATAAGGGCAGTTGTTCAGCAGAAGAGGTGTTTCTCAGTAGCATAGATAAACAAGACACATAGCTCTTAACATATGCATTTTAGATCCTATTTTTACTAGACTTTTTCTTGCTTTGAATGATCATTCCTGTCATATTCCTGCCATTCCTCCTAGGAGACCCTGTACATGCTGTTAACTGCAAATAAATAAATAAAAATAATAATAAAAAACATAATGTGTCACTAGCCACAGCACAGTTACTTTGTAGTTTAGAGAGACGTTTTACGTATTACTTTTTGCAGGTTAAACTTCCATCTCTCTTTTGCTAATTTACATCAACTACATGTTTAATAACAGGGTTATGAAGTATACATACCAAAATCATAAGCAGCATTTAATGCTAATTTCTGCAAAACATTTCTTACACGAATTCGGCGAGTTGGTTGAGGCAACGGAGGCCTTTCATTTTTTGGCAAGGGTTCCAGTTGACTGTATTCAACAGTACACCTGAAATTAAAAAAATTCTAATTTCAGCATGGTTAAATGCATCAAAACATTCCCATACTCTTAAGTGTCTTGCAGATCAGTTTACGTGGCAAATGGTTGAAATGCGTAATATGTGACAAACAAGGGAACATTCCCAGGTGTAAATAAAGCATCTAGGCATCTAGATGAAACTAGGCAGGTACGCAGACACGTCAGAGAGAGAGAGAGAGAGAGAGAGAGAGAGGTGGGGGGGGAGAGAGAGAGGTGGGGGGGGAGAGAGGTGGGGGGGGGGAAGAGAGAGGTGGGGGGGGGAAGAGAGAGAGAGGTGGGGGGGAAGAGAGAGAGGTGGGGGGGAAGAGAGAGAGAGGTGGGGGGGAAGAGAGAGAGAGGTGGGGGGGAAGAGAGAGAGAGGTGGGGGGGAAGAGAGAGAGAGGTGGGGGGGGAAGAGAGAGAGAGGTGGGGGGGGGAAGAGAGAGAGAGGTGGGGGGGGAAGAGAGAGAGAGGTGGGGGGGGAAGAGAGAGAGAGGTGGGGGGGGGAAGAGAGAGAGAGGTGGGGGGGGAAGAGAGAGAGAGGTGGGGGGGGAAGAGAGAGAGAGGTGGGGGGGGAAGAGAGAGAGAGGTGGGGGGGGGAAGAGAGAGAGAGGTGGGGGGGGAAGAGAGAGAGAGGTGGGGGGGGAAGAGAGAGAGAGGTGGGGGGGGAAGAGAGAGAGAGGTGGGGGGGGAAGAGAGAGAGAGGTGGGGGGGGAAGAGAGAGAGAGGTGGGGGGGGAAGAGAGAGAGAGGTGGGGGGGGAAGAGAGAGAGAGGTGGGGGGGGAAGAGAGAGAGAGGTGGGGGGGAAGAGAGAGAGAGGTGGGGGGGGAAGAGAGAGAGAGGTGGGGGGGGGGAAGAGAGAGAGAGGTGGGGGGGGGGAAGAGAGAGAGAGGTGGGGGGGAAGAGAGAGAGAGGTGGGGGGGGAAGAGAGAGAGAGGGATCTAGTGGGGAAGAGAGAGAGAGGTGGGGGGGGGGAAGAGAGAGAGAGGTGGGGGGGGGGGAAGAGAGAGAGAGGTGGGGGGGGGGAAGAGAGAGAGAGGTGGGGGGGGGAAGAGAGAGAGAGGTGGGGGGGGGGAAGAGAGAGAGAGGTGGGGGGGGGGAAGAGAGAGAGAGGTGGGGGGGGGAGAGAGAGAGAGGTGGGGGGGGGAAGAGAGAGAGAGGTGGGGGGGGGGAAGAGAGAGAGAGGTGGGGGGGGAAGAGAGAGAGAGGTGGGGGGGGAAGAGAGAGAGAGGTGGGGGGGGAAGGAGAGAGAGAGGTGGGGGGGAAGGAGAGAGAGAGGTGGGGGGGAAGGAGAGAGAGAGGTGGGGGGGAGGGAGAGAGAGAGGTGGGGGGGAGGGAGAGAGAGAGGTGGGGGGGAGGGAGAGAGAGAGGTGGGGGGGAGGGAGAGAGAGAGGTGGGGGGGAGGAGAGAGAGAGGAGGGGGGGAGGAGAGAGAGAGGTGGGGGGGAGGAGAGAGAGAGAGGTGGGGGGGAGGGAGAGAGAGAGAGGTGGGGGGGAGGGAGAGAGAGAGAGGTGGGGGGGGGAGGGAGAGAGAGAGAGGTGGGGGGGAGGGAGAGAGAGAGAGGTGGGGGGGAGGGAGAGAGAGAGAGGTGGGGGGGAGGGAGGGAGAGAGAGAGAGGTGGGGGGGGAGGGAGATCTGTCTCGCGTGTGT